>NC_053490.1:28008014-28171406 GCF_905171775.1 Rana temporaria | reverse complement strand
CCCCCCCCCCCCCCCCCCCCCCCCCCCCACCCCCCCCCCCCCCCACCACCCCCCCCCCCCCCCCACAATGCAGAACCCCCCCCCCCCACACAATACAGACCCCCCCCCCCCCACAATGCAGAACCCCCCCCCCCCACACACACAATACAGACCCCCCACACACACAATACAGACCCCCCCCGCCCCCACAATGCAGAACCCCCCCCCCCCACACACACACAATATAGATCATCTGAGCCACGTGCTGCACACAGCACAGGAAAAGGGGGAGGCGGCTGCACTCAGTGCACTGTGCTGGGCTGTCTGTCTCAGTCACAAGCAGCTGAGACTCAACAGACCCGCGGTGCTGCAAAGGGAAGGGGGATTATTGCTGCCGGGTCCCGGGTGTGCTGACGGCTCGCTCGGGTGCGATTTGCACCCTCCGTGCCTGCTGTGTGTAAGCCGCTGCCTCCCGGCTGTCACCAAGCATGCCACCCGGCGCCCGCTAACGGCGCTAAGTAGTATTCAGTTGCGCGGGGGGGGGGGCGCCGCGCTGCGCCGCCGAATCTGACTTTGACCATCGGAATCTGTGCAGGTCGTCAGGCGCCCATGTTGCTATGGCGCCCTGAGCGACCGCACAACCCGCACACCGCAAAGGCCGGCCCTGTATGCAAGACAGCTTGAACAGAATTCCGATGGAAAATTCCATCAAATTTTATCCTACTGGAAATTCCGATTGTGTATAGGGCATTAGAATGTTTACTTTAAAAAAACAAATCAAAACAACAATAAAAGTAAAATTAGCTTATTAGGCCCCTTTCACACCGACGAATAGAATAGTGATTTTAGCAGCGAATTCTCAAGTTATCTACCGCAGCTAAAAGCACACAATGCTTTCCTATGGCCCCATTCACACACTGCGTTTAGCTGCGGTTTCATTACATGCGGTTTGGTGCAGAAGGAATAAATAAAATTCACTGCGTCCAGGAACGATTTGGCGCAGCTATCTGCACATAACCGCAGGTAATCGCAGTGCACTGTGTCAGCTGTGTTTGGTATGAATCATGAGGGGGAACTCCACTCCAAATTTTAAATGAAAAACCGGCATGGGTTCCCCCTCCAAGAGCATACCAGGCCCTTGGGACAGGAAAGGGGGTGGGGACAAGCGAGCGCCCCCTTCCTGAACCGTACCAGGGCGCATGCCCTCAACATGTTGACGAGGACAAGGGCCTCTTCCCGACAACCCTGGCCATTGGTTGTTGGGGTCTGCGGGCGGGGGGCTTACCAGAATCCGGGAGCCCCCTTTGATAAGGGGGCCCCCAGATTCCGGCCCCCACCCTATGTGAATGAGTATGGAGTACATCGTACCATTCACCTAGGCAGCTCCGGGGGTCTTCTTCCGACTTCGGGGATCCTCTTCAGACTTCTCCGCTCTCCGTTTTTTTCTGCCTTCTACGATACGTTACGCCGCCGCACTTCTGCGTGAATCTGGCCCAATATGTTCTGTGATACCTCGCCTGATATTGGCTATATGTTCCTTCACCCTTCAGAAACATTTTTCTAATATCAGGCAAGGTTTCCCTAGGGCTAGGACTAATTTATTTTAAGTCCCCATTTACATAGGGTGAATATCTGCGTACCCAATGCAGGGCCATCTTTGCCCGGCACAGAGATGCATAGGCATTGCTTGCATTCCTGTGCCGGTGCCCTGTTGTTCTCTATTGGGACATGCAGCTGCATGGGCAAAGCCGCTGGACATGCTTGTGCATATGGCAATTTGATAATGGGGCCCTAAAACGTTTTTGCGCAGAATTGTCCTTTAAGGTATAATTTTCCTTATTTTCCATCTTGGCTGGAGTTCACTTTTAATTTTGGGTTGACAATCCTGGCATCATGTAAAGTGTTCACTGCAGAGATGATATAATCAGAATGTTGTTAATGATGTTTTTATTTGTTTTACTGCATATTATTTGATCCTGCTTTCTTTAGGTGCATTGAGTACTTTCTAATCTTGGCAAACTATATCGAAGGGTCCTAGGATTACACAATTGATTCAGGCTTTTAAGTGGTTGCTGTATATGGGTCTACACCGTGGGAACCTCACCAGAGACGTCCATTAATTGCATGCTTCCGAAATTTTTTCACCTACCCACTTACAGAACATTGAGCGCTAGTTGACAATTTGTCGAGTTCTCCTCTGTGCTAAGTAATTAGTATGGAGAAGGCGTACAGTACAGCATGAATGACATTTTATTCTCTCCCACAGACAGGAGTAAAATGAATTAAACTCCAGATAAAAAAAAAAAAAAAAAAAAAATATTGCCCCCGGTTCAGCAGCAACAATTGATAGGTGGTATGAGTAAAACAAACCGTGGGGAAGTTGTACAGCTTGATTCCACATTGGCACTACATTTCGTAGGGGCTCAGACTCTCCTGGAGGCCCAGCTTTTCCTAAAATTTTAACAAAACATACCCCACCTATAGGTAATACATAAGATATGGTCTAAGGCAAAACAACTACAGAAGGTGTCGGGATTTACTACTTATAGCCCACTTTGGAATAAATCATATTTATTCAGAATTGGTGAAGCTGCAGGTCTTAGGCAGATGGCTAGTATATGGTATCACTCATCTTTGTCATGTTTTTAACAGTGGCAAGCTACCTTTCACTCAGCTACAATCCCACTAAAGGGTGTCAAAAAACTATGCACTTCCCCTATCTGCAACTACTAGGATGACCACATTTCCAAACTACCATTCAGGGACACCCTCCCTTCCCAAAAATCAGCTTGTGCTGTAACGAATCACAGCACAATGATTGGACACAAGAGGCGGGATTTATGATTTCTCCAATCACACACAGGGGGCGGGATTGTGCTCCTCCAGGCATTCCCGGCCAGGACAAGTACTGTCAGTGAGTAAAGCGGTGATGTGGCGGCCTTTTTTGGGGGCATCAGATTGGCCTGGGGGTGGCTGTGTCAGTTTCATTCCGGGACACTGTATTGTCCTGGAATGAATGTGCCCGGGACAGACCTGCAAAATGCGGGACTGTCCCGGGCAATGTGGGACACGTGGTCACCCTAGCAACTACAGCATGCCATTAAGGCGCAATCCTCCCTGGGGATACCTACGTTATCTCCAACCCCTCTTTTTACCATAATGCGGCAGTCCACCTCCACCAAATGGTTCATTTTTAGATGCTATATGATGTTATTGGTGGAATACTGTATCTGTATAGATTGCCTAACTCGGCAATGTGAAAATGGGAGAAAGATGTGGGTGTCATAGATGAGGAGCATTGGTCTGAGGCCTTGAAGTCTGTATGCGGATGCTCATTGAATGTCACTCAAAGGCTGTCCCAGTTGTATATTCTATTACAGGTTTAACATACCCCCCTCAAACTGTTTAATATACACTAGGGCTTCGTCAGCAGTTTTTCCGGTGTGAATTCTAAGCACAGGGCTAGTCAACAAGCTGCTGACTAGCCCTGTGCTTTGAATTCACACTGGAAAAAAAACACTGTGATTTAAGAGAGAGGAGCGGACCCAGATAAATCCAGGATGGGATTCTTTGTCCAAACGATCATACTGACGTAGCTTAAATTAGAAGATCTACCCCTGCATGCTACGCCACTGGCTGGGAGTCAGGAGCCAGTGCAGCGGGTGGCCCTAGCGGGAGTTGGGACTAGGGTAAAGGGCAGAAAAATACAAAGGGGAGGCGCCAACTTAGAGGCCTGGGCTTCCAGAGGGACCAGGCCCCTCAGGACACCCGGGCCCCATACATCTGTATGGGCTGTCCCCCCCCCGTCAATGGCGGCCCTGGGAAGGGGATTTACTCGCCGTTACTAATATTTGCGTGTGAACTAATGTTTGTTTTTGTATTTTATACTGTGATTACCCTGGATATGGACATTATATGAATTTGGTTTTATTTGCGATTATACATGATTTAAGTTTTTTAGCTAGATTCAGAAAGACTTAGGCTGGCGTATCAGTAGATACGCCAGCCTAAGTCTGAATCTGCGCCGACGCAAATTTAAGCGTATTCTGGTAACCAGATACGCTTAAATTAGGCTCAGATACGAGCGGCATAAGTGTCTTATACTGTCGTATCCTAAAGTGTACTTTTTAGGCTGACCGCTAGGTGGCGCTTCCATTGCGGTCGGCCTAGAATATGTAAATGAGTAGATACGCCGATTCACGAACGTACGCTTGCCCGACGCAGTAAAGATACGCCGTTTACGTAACGCACTTTCAGGCCTAAAGTTATTCCATCAAATAGCTGGTTGTAAACCCACTTTTTTGACTTTTGCCTACAGGTAAGCCTATAATAAGGCTTACCTGTAGGTATAAAGAATATCTCCTAAACCTATACGGTTTAGGAGATATTCCCCTCGTAATGAGTCGCTGATTGCAGCGGCGCATGCGCAGGGGGGATCCTCGGCTGAAGGGCCGGCCCCGCCGACCCATGCCGGATTGAAATCTCCCACGTGCATGCACGGGAGTGACGTCATCACTGCTCCAGCCAATCACAGCGCTGGAGCGGCGATACCCGGAAGACACGCTCGGCTCGGCGTGGACCAGGTAAGTTCCCTACCTCGTTCCGAGGTAAGTTTTTCATAATGAGCTAATATGCGGTGCATACTAGCTCATTATGGCTTTTGCCTTGCAGGGTTAAAAAAAAAAAAATGTATATGCGGGTTTACAACCGCTTTAAGTATGGCCGTCGTTCCCCCGTCGAAATTTGGAAATTTAACGTCGTTTGCGTAAGTCCTCCGTGAATAGGGCTGGACGTAATTTACGTCCACGTTGGAACCAATACGACCGTGCGGCGTACTTTGCCGCAATGCACACTGGGATATGTACACGGACGGCGCATGCGCCGTTCGTAAAATACGTCAATCACGTCAGGTCACCCCCCATTAACATAAAACACGCCCCCTCAGCCGAATTTAAATTAGCCGCGCTTACGCCCGCCCGATTTACGCTATGCCGCCGTAACTTAGCAGGCAAGTACTTTGTGAATCATGTACTTGCCTCGCTAACTTACGGCGGCGTAGTGTAAACACGATACGCTACGCCGCCGCAACGATGCGCCCGCCTACCTGAATCCAGCTATTTATGTTTTTGTATTTAGGCCCTTGTATAGGTATGTTATACACTGTCAATATTTTGTAAAACCAGTGCACCATTTCTTTTCATTTTAATTTACACTGATAGTGGTTGAGTTTACTGTTGAATGGTTGCTGTGGTTTAGTAATCGACTTCATTCTTGTGTTTTTTGTTCTTTCACATCACAGCAGCGCATATGTATCTCCCATTTCATATTTTGTGGTAAATATGGACATGTGAAAAGTATGTAAATGTTGCTTCTGGACTAATTAGGAAAAATATTTTTTTCAAATTGTTGTTAAATATTTGTTCTTAATAAAAACCAAAGATATACAGTATACTGTAAATGTATCCAAATGTGTTACTTATTTAAAGCCCTAGATACTCCCCTCAAAAAAAATAATAATAATTATAATACATTAGGGTAGACTACAAACACTAATAAATATAACGTGGAACTGAGACATTACCAAAACAAAATAATTATTCTGGGACTCAAAGGGATCCAAAGGGTTAAGAAAATTGTATTTTTTTTTGTTTTTCAGTTTCCCTTCCATGGCAGGAACCCATATTGGGTGTGGGCAGTGGCCATTTTGTAAACCTATATCAGGGAAGGGTGGCCGTGGCAGTCTGTGTGGCACATAGGAGAGTGAGGAGAGGCTCTGGCAATGTACGCTATGTTTCTGAAGTGGGCACACGCTCAGGATGTCTGTAGCCTAACACGGGTGAATCTCCAAAGAATAGATTTTTAATGTTCATGGACTAGATAGATAGGGAGAACAGAAACCCCACCAATCAGTCTCTGAAAAAAGAATATTGTCTGTGCAGAAGTTATCACCAAAGAAGCGTGAGGGGCACAGATCCTCCATCCTGAAATGACAGAATAATACACTTCATTATTCCCTAAGCCTGGGGCTGAGTAATACAGTATTTAGGGTGCAGTGAAAGTGGCATCTCTGTGGAGAGGTAACCATGGAAACGGCCTCTGAGGTGAGATAATCAGGGAAACCACCTACGAGGAGAGGTAACCATGGAAACGGCCTCTGAAGATAGATAACTAGGGAAAACCTCTGAAGAAGGTAACCATGGAAATGGCCACTGAGGAGAGAGAATCAAGGAAACAACCTCTGAGAAGAGCTAACCACAGAAACAGCCTTTGAAAACAGATAACTAGGGAAACAACCCCTGAGAAGAGGTAACCATGGAAATTACCTTCAATGAGAGGTAACCATAGATCAACCTCTGAGGAGGAGTGACCAGGGAAATAGCCTCTCAGAGGAGGTAACCATGGAAACAGTCTCTGTGGAGAGATTACCAGGGAATAAATATCCAAGGAGAGGTAACCAGGGAAACATCCTCTGAGGAGGGGTGAACAGGAAAACAGCCCCTGAGGAGAGGTAACCAAGGAAACGACCTCTGAGAAACAGTAAGCAAGAAAACAGCCTCTGAGGTACAGTAACCAAGGAAACAACCTGTGAGAAGAAGTAACCATGGAGATGGTCTCTGAGGAGAGATAACCACGGAAAAAACATCCACAAAGTTAACCAGGGAAACAACCTCTGAGGAGGGGTGAACAGGAAAACAGCCCCTGGGGAGAAGTAACCAAGAAAACAACCTCTGAGAAGCGGTAACCAGGAAAATGGTCCTGAAGTAAGGCCAATCAGGGAAATGACCTCTGAGGAGTGGTAACCAGGGAAAAAACCTCCAAGTAAAAATAACCAGGGACATTGCCCCCGAGGAGAGGTAACCCGGGGAAATTACATCTGAGGAACAGTAACCAAGGAAACAACCTGTGAGGAGAAGTAACCATGGAAACGGTCTCTGAGGAGAGATAACCAGGGAAAAAACATCAAAAACTAGTTAACAAGGGAAACAACCTATGTGGAGGGGGTAACAGAAACAGCCCCCCAAGGAGAGGTAACCAGGGAAACAACCTCCAAGGAGAGATAACCAGGGAAATTGCTCCGAGGAGAGGTAACCGGGGAAATTACCTCTGAGAAACAGTAACCAAGGAAACAGCCCCTGAGGTACAGTAACCAAGGAAACAACCTGTGAGGAGAAGTAACCATGGAGATGGTCTCTGAGGAGAGATAACCATGGAAAAAACATCCACAAGGTTAACCAGGGAAACAACCTCTAAGGAGGGGTGAAAAGGAAAACAGCCCCTGAGGAGAGGTAACCGGGGAAATGACCTCTGAGAAACAGTAACCAAGGAAACAGCCTCTGAGGTACAGTAACCAAGGAAACAACCTGTGAGGAGAAGTAACCATGGATATGGTCTCTGAGGAGAGATAACCACGGAAAAAACATCCACAAGGTTAACCAGGGAAATAACCTCTAAGGAGGGGTGAAAAGGAAAACAGTCCCCGAGGTAACCAAGAAAATGGCCCCTAAGGAGGGCCAACCAGGGAAGTGGCCTCTGAGGAATGGTAGCCAGGGAAACAACCTCCAAGGAGAGATAACCAGTGAAATTGCCCCTGAGGAACAGTAACCAGGGAAACAGCCCCTGAGGTACAGTAACCAAGGAAGCAACCTGTGAGGAGAGGTAACCATGGAAACGGTCTCTGTGGAGAGATAACCAGACAAATGCCTTAAGAAGAGCAGTAACCAGGAAATTACCGCTGAGGAAAAATAACCAGAAAAATGGCCCCTGAGGAGAGGAAAACCAAGAGAATGACCCCTGAGGTTCGATAACCAGGAAAATTACTTCTGCTATAAGGTAACCAATGAAACTACCTCTCCTATTAAGTGAGTGAGTGAGAAACTTATATAGCGCAACACATGCAAACTGAGTCGCAGTTTAGGGAAATTGATGCTGTCATTGAAATAGTTTCATACTGAAGTAGTTCACCTCATACTTGTGCAATGATAAGCTCTATTTTTATTCCTTTTTGTTATACATTGATTCATGAGAATGTGACTATCACTAGTGTTAGAAATGACATGTCTTCCCTCCTAAAGTGAAAATACACAAATAAAATGACTATTACTTTTCTAAGGAAAATCAGAGAAAAATACAAGACTAGGGCACAACAGATGTCCTCAATCATTTACCAAAAAAGGACTGCTATGTCCACATGTCCACCCTTTTCCCCCAATATACCTGAAATAAACATGTCAACATCATTTGGAGAGAAAATTGGCCATAGCGTCCAATTAATAACAAAACAACCAATATAAAAAACATTCCTTTAAAGCAGAAACATAATAAGGATAATAACACTAATACATACCAAGGTTGCCGGTCTTTAGAGGCACTAAAGAACTAACCATGGTTTTATCAGCGAAAATACTTAAAGGTCCCCAGCTACAACTCACAGGCTCGAGGACAATCCCAACTCTCCGCCAACAACTCCATGTCCCAAATTACCAGCTAATCCATTGTTAACTGGGATACCACCGAGGATGCCATTCCTCAACCGCCAAGCCACTGTACCACCGAGCAGAAAACCAGCCCTGGAAATAATTTCATACCAGCCCCATACCATTATTATACCAGCCCAACAGCATAACGTCACAGAGGCTGTGCGGACATGGTACAGGAGGTGGTCATAGGCTGTGCGGACATGGTACAGGAGGTGGTCATAGATTGTGTGGACATGGTATAGGAGGTTGCCATAGGTTATGTGGACATGGTACATAAGATGTCAGAGGCTGTTCGGACATGGTACAGGAGGTGGTCATAGGCTGTGCGAACATGGTACAGGAGGTGGTCATAGTGTCAGGAACGTTACTTACCGAGGCCGAGATGCCAAGGGCGGCTCACCTTTGCGACTCGATGCGATCCACCCGCTGGAGTTTGAGACAGAGGGAAGGACGCACCAAGAGGCACCGGGTCCAGTGGCAGGAGGGAATCCAAGGTGGACCGGGAACTGGATAGCCGAAGCTCACTGGAGGCTGTTCAGAAGCACACAGGAAATAGTACAAACAGAAGGTGCTCAAACAGGGACAAGGCTGAAGAATAATCCAGAGAACAAGCCGAGGTCAAGGGGTTGAGAAGTCAGATAGTCCAAAGTTCAAGCCGGGGTCACAGGGTTGAGGAGAGCAGCAATCCAGAGAGCAAGCCAAAGGTCAGGTAAAACAGGATATCCACAGATAAGGTTTCCAGTAGCAAATACTCCAAACACTGACAACGAACCAGCAATTTGCAAGGAGGAAGGGGCTGGCTTAAATAGGCCGCTCAGGCCACTGATTGGACCAAAGTAGCACAAGTTCAGAACCAGGCTCCGACGGACAGCAGGAAGAATATCACTGAGCAGTGGCTCAGAGGCAAAGACCTGGACCAACAACGGAGAGGCCCTGGGTTCAATTCCACCCAGAGCCAACTGGGGAATGTGACCGTAAAGGGCAGTGCCCTGACAGTGCCCCCCCCCTAGGGGCGGACTCCGGACGCCCAAATTGTCCACTAGTTCTGGATGCTCCTGATGGATCAAACGGGGAGCATGTGGATCTTTACTTTTTCTTTTTGGACTTTTTTGATCCTGAAGTTCTGGTAGGGGGCGCCCTCCTTGCTTGTAAGGCCTGTTCAAAAGTCGCAAGATCCTGTTTACGGACCATAGTACCATTCGAGGCATATGTACAGTCTGGAGGGAGAACTTCACTTGGGGGAATATGATCTGGAACTTCAACTGGGGACACAGGAACTGAAGACACAGGAACTGGAACTGGGGACACAGAAACTGAAGACATAAGAACTGGAAACACAGGAACTGAAGACACAGGAACTGGAACTGGGGACACAGAAACTGAAGACATAAGAACTGGAAACACAGGAACTGAAGACACAGGAACTGGAACTGGGGACACAGAAACTGAAGACGCAGGAACTGGAGACACCGGAACTGGAGACACAGGAACTTCAAATGGAGATACAGGAACTGGAGACACAGGAACTGGAACTGGAGACACAGGAACTGGAGACACAGGAACTGGAGACACAGGAACTGGGGACACAGGAACTGGGGACACTGGAGCCGGAACTTCAACTGGGAAGGTAGGTACAGAGTCTGAGGTAGAGAAAAAACTCCCAATAGTACCCACCTGAAGAACCTTTGGCCGAGGTGGGCGAGTTGGGCAGAGAGATATTAAGTGCCCGCTAGCACCACAATAAAAACAGAGTCCAAAGCCTCTCCTCCGCTCTCTTTCTGTCTTAGATAGGCTGGACCGGATGGCCCCGATTTGCATGGGTTCCTCATCCTCCAAGGTAGGCGTGTGTGCATCCACAGGAATGTCAAGACTTTGTGGTGGGGGAGCTTCGTGGCTGGGCACATACAGAGCTTCATAGCTTGGCACATACTGGGCTGGCTTGGTGTCATATCTGTACTGGGAATTCCTGTCCCTGGATACTCGTAGGCCACGTGAACCGAGAGCAGACTTGGGAATACTGGTTCTCTTGGAGACAGGAATGTATGAATCCAGAGCAAACATGAAAGTTTCCCAGCTGTCCAAGACTGGACTCTTTTCCTGCAACAACTGATGAGCCCATGATTTGATTTGCCCTGTGAGCAGGTTGATGGAAGCGCGAACTTTAACATAGTCTGTGGCATAGGTCTTAGGTTTAAGAGTAAACAACAACTCACAATCCATCTTAAAGCATGAGAAGGATGCACGGCTACCGTCAAACCTCTCTGGCATCACAACAAATGGCTCAGGATATGCTGGTTCCGGGGCTGGGCGTACTGTCCCTTTAAGCAATAGAACTTCTTGCTGTAGTTCAGAAATGGTATGGCCCAGGCTGGAGACTTGCAAAGCCAGGGAGGTGAGCATTTTATACAACTCTGCGGACTCCATGTTATTGGTCAGTCCATCATGTAAGGGCTTACCTTCTTGCAGTTTTTGAACGGCATCAGTCAATACCGACACCTGTTGACACAGGGCTTCAAAGGGTGAGCGTGCCCTGTCGGCCTCAGACATCTGGCTGGTTCGTATTGTCAGGAACGTTACTTACCGAGGCCGAGATGCCAAGGGCGGCTCACCTTTGCGACTCGATGCGATCCACCCGCTGGAGTTTGAGACAGAGGGAAGGACGCACCAAGAGGCACCGGGTCCAGTGGCAGGAGGGAATCCAAGGTGGACCGGGAACTGGATAGCCGAAGCTCACTGGAGGCTGTTCAGAAGCACACAGGAAATAGTACAAACAGAAGGTGCTCAAACAGGGACAAGGCTGAAGAATAATCCAGAGAACAAGCCGAGGTCAAGGGGTTGAGAAGTCAGATAGTCCAAAGTTCAAGCCGGGGTCACAGGGTTGAGGAGAGCAGCAATCCAGAGAGCAAGCCAAAGGTCAGGTAAAACAGGATATCCACAGATAAGGGGCCATATTCTTAAACAAGTTACGTAGGCGTATCAACAGATACGCCTACGTAAGTCCCTTTCCTATGTTTAAGTGTATTCTCAAAATGAGATACACTTAAACATGCCTAAGATACACCAGCCTGCGCCGTTGTATCTTAGGCTGCAATATTTACGCTGACCGCTAGGTGGCGGTCAGCGTAGAATATGCAAATGACTACTCACGCCGATTCTCGAACGTACGCTTGCCCGCCGTAGTGTTTTAACGTCGTTTCCGTAAGCGATACGCGGCGTAAAGATAAAGATGCCCCCTAGGTGGCGTACTCAATGTTAAGTATGGCCGTCGATCCCGCGTCGAAATTTCAAAATTGAACGTCGTTTACGTAAGTCGTCCGTGAATGGCGCTGGACGCCATTTACGTTACAGTCAAAACAAATGACGTCCGTGAGACGTCATTTAGCGCGATGCAAGTCGGGTAATTTACCCGACGGAGCATGCGCATTACGATCGGCGCGGGAGCGCGCCTAATTTAAATGATCCACGCCCCCTGCCTGGATCATTTGAATTAGGATGGCTTACACGGGTGGACTTTACGCGATGCCGCCGCAAGTTCACAGGTAAGTGGTTTGGGAATCCGGCACTTGCCACTTAAACTTGCGGCGGCGTAACGTAAAGTACATACGTTCCGCCGCCTGAAATGTATCAGAATATGGCCCAAGGTTTCCAGTAGCAAATACTCCAAACACTGACAACGAACCAGCAATTTGCAAGGAGGAAGGGGCTGGCTTAAATAGGCCGCTCAGGCCACTGATTGGTCCAAAGTAGCACAAGTTCAGAACCAGGCTCCGACGGACAGCAGGAAGAATATCACTGAGCAGTGGCTCAGAGGCAAAGACCTGGACCAACAACGGAGAGGCCCTGGGCTCAATTCCACCCAGAGCCAACTGGGGAATGTGACCGTAAAGGGCAGTGCCCTGACACATAGGCTGTGCAGACATGGTACAGGAGGTGTTCATAGGCTGTGCGGACATGGTACAGGAGGTGGTCATAGGCTGTGCGGACATGGTACAGGAGGTGGTCATAGGCTGTGCAGACATGGTACAGGAGGTGGTCTTAGGCTGTGTGGACATGGTACAGGAGGTGGTCATAGGCTGTGCGGACATGGTACAGGAGGTGGTCATAGATTGTGTGGACATGGTATAGGAGGTTGCCATAGGTTATGCGGACATGGTACATAAGATGTCAGAGGCTGTTTGGACGTGGTACAGGAGGTGGTCATAGGCTGTGCGAACATGGTACAGGAGGTGGTCATAGGCTGTGTGGACATGGTACAGGAGGTGGTCATAGGCTGTGCGGACATGGTACAGGAGGTGGTCATAGATTGTGTGGACATGGTATAGGAGGTTGCCATAGGTTATGCGGACATGGTACATAAGATGTCAGAGGCTGTTCGGACGTGGTACAGGAGGTGGTCATAGGCTGTGTGGACATGGTACAGGAGGTGGTCATAGGCTGTGCGAACATGGTACAGGAGGTGGTCATAGGCTGTGCAGACATGGTACAGGAGATGTCAGAGGCTGTGCGGACATGGTATAGGAGGTGTTCATAGGCTGTGCAGACATGGTACAGAAGAGTAACAGGAGGTGGTCAGAGGCTGTGGAGGGGTCCGCTCTTGCCCAGCCATGATGTGGAGAGGCGTGCACCACCACTGAGATCGAGACGAGTGCCTTACATTTAAAAATGGTGCCATTATGTCACTGTGCATGTGCCGGTCCGTTCTGCACATATTGCCTGCCATCAAACCCTCTGCAGTCCTCTCCCGTACATACCACCCCATGTCATACCCGCCACACTGCTCTTCCGTACATACCATCCCATGTCATACCCTCCTAACTGCTCTCCCGTACATACCACCAAATGTCATACCCTCCGCACTGCTCTCCTGTACATACCATCCCTTGTCATACTCTCCGCACTGCTCTCCCGTACATACAAACCAATGTCATACCCTCCGATCTGCTCTCCCGTAAATACCACACCCCATGTCATATCCTTCGAATTTCTCTCTCGTACATACCACCCCATGTCATACCCTCCTAACTACTCTCCTGTACATACAACCCCATGTCATACCCTCGGCACTGCTCTTCCGTACATACCATCCCTTGTAATACCCTCCAAACTGCTCTCCTGTACATACCAACCCTTGTCATACCCTCCACACTGCTCTCACGCACATACCACACCATGTCATACCCTCCGCACTGCTCCTCCGTACATACTACCCAATGTCATACCCTCCGCACTGCTCTCCCGTACATACTACCCAATGTCATACCCTCCGCACTGCTCTCCCGTACATACCACCCAATGTCACACCCTCCGCACTGCTCCTCCGTACATACTACCCAATGTCATACCCTCCGCACTGCTCTCCTGTACATACCACCCAATGTCACACCCTCCGCACTGCTCCTCCGTACATACTACCCAATGTCATACCCTCCGCACTGCTCTCCCGTACTACCACCCAATGTCACACCCTCCTAACTGCTCTCCTGTACAAACAACTTCATGTCATATCCTCCTCACTGCTCTCCCATACATACCACCATATGTCATACCCTCCACACTGCTCTCCTGCATATTTTATCACCTAAAATAATTATGAAATATTATTTGTAATATACCCAACGTTGCCTGTTGGTGCAGGCACCCTTTTGCTGGTATCTATGTAAATAATTTAATAAAATATGTATTACCTATTCAAGAGCCTTAGGCAGGTATCCCCCACCAAAAAGAAAAGCCAGCCTGCAGTTTTCCATCCCAGATGAACCACAGATCTCAGCATCCCATTTCATGGTCCATTTCCGGGAAACTACAACCGTCTCTGCAGCTGGTGGCCCAGGGGCTTCCTTCGCCTGGATGAGTAGTTGGCTGTAATGAGTGTTTTTGTAATTCATTTTATAGAAAGCGCTGAAGAAGTACGCGGTAATTTGTGTGAAAGACTCGTTAATGTTCCTGTGCTTTTTTCATCCTTCGAATTGCGTGAGTGTAAGCTGATAATGAAGCCTGGAAGTGCACCTGCTTGACACAATGCTGAGAAGCGCCTTGTTTGATCTGTGAATTGATGCAGCTGGGTCTATGTACAGGAGAAGTGGTGGGGAGGCGAGAGATTTAAGCGCCTGAAAAATGCTGGAAAAGGTTTAATATTATATAAAGTAAAGTGAAATTTCAGGCATACAGAAAAAAACCTTTAGGCTGAGTTCACACTATTGCGAATTGGATGTAGATTTCCCGCATCCAATTCGCATGTCAGGAGATTGTGACCAGCTCTCAATGGAGCTGGTTCACTCATCACCAGAATGGAGTCCTGTGTGTTTTCTGCTCCGCATTCAGCCAAAAAATCAGAATGAAATCGGACCTGAAATGGTGAACGGGGATGCACCGGACCCCTGCTATGAGCAGTGCTCTGTGGAATTGTGAACCCAGTCTTATGCCGCATACACACGATCAGTCCATCTGATGAGAACGGACCGATGGACCATTTTCATCAGTTAACCGATGAAGCTGACTGATGGTCCGTCGCGCCTACACACCAACGGTTAAAAAAACGATCGTGTCAGAACGCGGTGACGTAAAACACACAACGTGTGTAACGATCGGTTTTGTCCCATCGGTTAGGAATCCATTGGTTCATTTTAAAACAAGTTGGCTTTTTTTTAACCGATGGTTAACTAACCGATGGCGCCCACACACTATCGGTTTTGACCAATAAAAAAGGTCCATTCTCATCGGTTTAACCGATCGTGTGGACGCGGCATTAGCCTTGATTTCTATACATTAAAAACATGCAACTGAGGGGGCCTGAGTGGGAAGAGGGAAGTGCTGGGAGTGGGGAGTTGGGATTTTTAATTCTTGTGGCTTTTAAGAAAATCCATTGCTTTTAGTAAATTCCTTTTACACCCACGATGCTTTTACTTGTCTCAGTGACGTCACCAGTCTCCAGTGGATGGAAAGACTGCATTTTCAGTGATGTCACTGGTCTCTAGTGAATGGATAGGCTGCATTCTCAGTGATGTCACTGGTCTTAGTGCGGTTTTACGAATAAATCCGTTAAAAGTTTGGCGTGCATTTGTATTCAGCCTTCTTTACTCTAATACCCCTAACAACATTCTAGTGGAACCAATTGCTTTCATAAGTCACTTAATTAGTAAATAAAGTCCACCTGTGTGTAATTTAATCTCAGTATAAATACAGCTGTTCTGTGAAGCCCTCAGAGTTTTTTTTAGAGAACCTTGGTAAACAAACCGCATTATGAAGGCCAAGGAACTCACCAGGTAGGCCAGGGATAAAGTTGTGGAGAAGTTTAAAGCAGGGTTAGGTTATAAAAAAATATCCTAAGCTTGAACATCTCATGGAGCTCTGTTCAATCTATCATCCGAAAATGGAAAGAGTATGGCACAACTGCACACCTACCAAGACATGGCCGTCCACTTAAACTGACAGGCCAGGCAAGGAGAGCATTCAGAGAAGCAGCCAAGAGGCCCATGGTAACTCTGGAGGAGCTACAGAGATCCACAGCTCAGGTGTCCACAGGACAACTATTAGTGGTGCTCTCCACAAATCTGGCCTTTATGGAAGAGTGGTGAGAAGAACGACATTGTTGAAAGAAAGCCATAAGAGGTCCTGTTTTCAGTTTGTGAGAAGCCAGCAAACATGTGGAAGAAGGTGCTCTGGTCAGACGAGACCAAAACTGAACTTTTTGGCCTAATATGTGTGGTGGAAAACCAACACTGCACATCACCCTGAACACACCACCCCCACCATGAAACATGGTGGTGGCAGCATCATGTTGTGGGGATGATTTTCTACAGCAGAAACAGGGAAGCTGGTCAGAGTTGATGGAAAGATGGATGGAGCCAAATACAGGACAATCTTAGAAGAAAACCTGTTATGCCACGTACACACGATCGGTTCATCCGATGAAAACGGACCGATGAATTTTTTCATCAGATATCCGATGAAGCTGACTTTCATCAGTCTTGCCTACACACCATCAGTTAAAAATCCGTTTGTGTCAGAACGCGGTGACGTAAAACACTACGACGTGCTGAGAAAAATGAAGTTCAATGCTTCCGAGCATGCGTCGACTTGATTCTGAGCATGCGTAGATTTTTAACAGATGGACTTCCCACAGACTATCGTTTTTTTCTATCGTTTTTTTAACCTTTAGATAATTTTAAAACAGGGTCTAAGTTTTTTCACCAAAGGGAAAAACAACGATGGGGCCCACACACGATCGTTTCGTCCGATGAAAACGGTCCATCGGTCCGTTTTCATCAGACGAACCGATCGTGTGTACGTAGCATTAGAGTCTGCAGAAGACTTGAGACTGGGGCGGAGGTTCACCTTCCAGCAGGACAACAACCCTAAACATACAGCCAGAAAAATGTGTATATCCAGGATGCTCCAAGAATTTGAATCCTGACAGATAAACAGCCCATTCACACCTAGGCGACAAAACGCCCGACGCTCGATACTGCGGAGGGGCGAATTTGCATTGATGTCTATGAGATGGTTCACATCTCACGCCGCACGCCGAAACGCCATATGCCTGCCGCCTGAAAACAAGTCCCGGACCCTTTTTTTCAGACGGCATTGGCGTTCGGCCATAGACATCAATGCAATGTCTTGTTAAAAAAAAAAAATTAAACAAATCGCGGCAAAATACGCTGCGTACGCGGCGTTACTTGTCGCATAGGTGTGAATGGACTGTAAGTCTGTGTTGGAGAGGGTAGCAGATCTTTACACACTTTAGGCAGCACTCAGGGAGACAAGCAATCTCTAATGGGAACAGAAAAACAAACAAGGCGCATCTAAGTGCAGAAATATAAAACTTTTAATATCCCCTAAAGGGGTTAAAAACACTTACAAGATGGTGGATGAAGCAGGCATGTAGCAGGTAAGTGTGTCTATGACACACTTCCTGTCCTCTTCCTGTTTGAGTTCCATGCTGGTTTTTGTCTCGCTTTCTCTGACATCATCCCCAGGCTCCAGCACCATTGTGTTCCCTAAACACTCACAGCACAAGTTGGCTGTTATTTTGTGGACTTCCCTGGAAGCTTTATCATCAGACTGGGACTGCCCTGCCACTGGAACATCTTCTGGACACACTTACCTGCTACATGCCTGCTTCATCCACCATCGTGTAAGTGTTTTTAACCCCTTTAGGGGATATTAAATGTTTTATATTTCTGCACTTAGAGGCACCTTGTT
Source organism: Rana temporaria (assembly GCF_905171775.1). Classification (NCBI taxonomy): domain Eukaryota; kingdom Metazoa; phylum Chordata; class Amphibia; order Anura; family Ranidae; genus Rana; species Rana temporaria. The sequence goes on along the minus strand of NC_053490.1, from coordinate 28,153,749 downwards.
TGTTTTTATAAACATACAGCCAGAGAGCTACAATGTAATGGTTTAAATCAAAGCATATTCATGTGTTAGGCCTCGTACACACGACAGAGATTCTCGGCAGAATTCGCCGAGAAACTCGGTCAAAACCCGGATTCTGCCGAGAATCTCTGTCGTCTGTACAGTTTTGGCTCGATGGAGCCGCCGAGGAGCTCGACGAGAAAATAGAGAACATGTTCTCTATTTTCTCGTTGGCCGCGTTGTTCTATAGGAGAAGGCGGCCCGCCGAGCTCCTCGGCGGCTTCATCCCAAAACGAGACGAGGAACTCGACGTGCCAAGCACGTCGAGTTCCTCTGTCGTGTGTACGGGGCCTCAGAATGGCCCAGTCAAAGTCTAGACCTAAATCCAATTGAGAATCTGTGGCAAGACTTGAAAATTGCTGTTCACAGACGCTCTCCATCCAATCTGACAGAGCTTGCACTCTTTTGCAAAGAAGAATGAGCAAAAATATCACTTTCTAGATGTGCAAAATACTTGCAGGTGTAATTGCAGTGAAAGGCGGTTCTACAAAGCATTGACACAGGGGGGCTGAATACAAATGCACGCCACACGTTTCACATATTTATTTGTAAAAAAATGTTGAAAACCATTTATCATTTCCCTTCTACTTCACAATTATGTGCCACTTTGTGTTGGTCTATCACATAAAAATCCTAATAAAATACATTTACGTTTTTGTTTATAACATGACAAAATGTGGAAAATTTCAAGGGGTATGAATACTTTTTGAAAGGCACTGTATATTAGTATTAATGGCACAAATAATAATAACTATAGAAATAAGTATTGTTGGAGGAATGGTTTTGCCCGAGCATGAGTTCGGGCCGAACATTTGCCTGTTCGACCATACGCTGAGCACCCGAATTTGCAGGGTGTGTGCCCCACCACTCACCCCGCAATGCACTGCATGCTGCACAGTGAATTATGCGCCCTGAAGCACAGTGTAAGCTGGTTGTTAAGGAGTGGGGGCTAGGAAGGTGGCTGCGGCATACTTAACAACTGACAATGGGCTTCCCCTTCAGGTCTGGCATGGATTTTAAGGGAAACCCATGCCAAAAAAAAACCCAGCATGGGCTCCCCACCAAGATCCATACCAGACCTTTATCTGGACATGCAGCCTGGAAGGTCAGGAAAGGAGGGGGGACAAGGGAGTCTCCTGAACCAGGCCACATACCCTCAGCAGAGCCCCCCCCCCCCCGCCGCTACAAAGCACCCACCCCCCCATGTTGAGGGCATGTGGCCTGGTATGGTTCCGGAGGAGGTGGGTGCTCACTAGCTCCCTCTTTCCTTACCTGCCAGGCTGCATACCCGTATAAAGGTCTGGTATAGATCTTTGGGGGGATTCCACGCCAATTTTTTCTTTATTTTTTTTATTCCAATAGCCGGGTGCCGGAAATTGCAACCCCGAGTCATTTTAAATGGGATTTGACTAGTTTCTTTTTTCTTTAGAAATATCAGTTTTGCTGCAGCATGTTCTATATAAGCTACAGATGCGCCACTTTACAGGCAGACTAAGGGTACCCCCAATGCACTATATTTAAAGGGATTTTTCATTTTTATTGTTGCACTTTAATCATTAATATAAATCGCTGTACACTGCTCCTGAAAACGCTATCTTTTTTATTTATTTTTTATTATTGCACTAATACATGTCTCCAAAGGCAGTACCCAGACCCCCATACCTCTCTTATGGCCAGTTACTTGCATATAAGCCTTCAAAATGGGATTTTCATTTTTCCTGTTGTCCTCCTATAGACTTGGGGTTCTGTTTAGAACTTTTCCTATGCTGAGAACCGAACAGGGGGGTGTTCAGCCCATCTCTAGTAAGTGTTAAAGTAAAAAAAAATGTTAACCTGGCTCCTGACAATGTACGTTCATTCTTATGACCCAAATCACTGTATCTATTATAGGTCAAGCATCCCTTGCACTATTGGCTCCAGTGATGTAAAAGTTGCTGGTCTTTATTAATGGATAGGCTGTTACAGTGGATGTCACTGGTCTTTATTATTAGAAAGACTGCATCAGTGGATGTCGCTGGTCTTCATTAATGGATATACTGTCACTGAACTTCATTAATGGATAGGTTGCATCAGTGGATGTCATTGATCTTTATTAATTTATAGACTGCTACCTACAGTGGATGTCGTTGATCTTCATTAATGAATAGGCTGTATGTAGGCAAATGCCTACAAGGGGTTATTATGTCTGCCTGTGAAAGCCCTTGTTTTGCCTGGTTGAGCTCATTTCCTCAGGTTTGTTGAGCCAGCCAGGTGCCAAATGTACAATGTTTTCCAGTGTCTTCAGAGTGACCTGAGAGCTGGGGGTAACCAGGTTGTAAGAGCCGGTTCACACTTAGGCGGCACGACTTCGCATGGCGTCCTGAAGACGACTTCAGAGGCGACCTGCAAAATTACCTCTATATAGAAGTCAATGCAGGTCGCCCCGAGCCGCCAGGGCCGGACTGGGAATAAAAACCAGCCCTGGAAAAATGTCATACCAGCCCCATAGTTTTAAACTTTTTCGGCCACTAGCGGGGGTTAAAAGTGCCCCACTGCCCCCGAAAAGCACAGCAAAAAAGTTAGTAAAGCACCGCTAAAAATTGCACCGCTTTACCGCCGACGCCCCCAACGCCTCAATGTGAAAGCAGCCTAAGGTAAGGGGGGGGGGGGGGGTACTGATATAAGGGGGAAACCTTTATATCAGTGTCCCTTTACATTATTGTATTAACTCCCCCTTACATCAATGACCCCCCCCCCCCCCTTAGGCTGGCCTTGCGGCGCTGTCACTGACCTCCTTTTAGGTGCACCTTGCAGGGATCAATAAGGTGGCTCTGGTTTTCCACAGTCCACACACCTCTGACTTCTCCCATGACCCCCATCCCAGCGACACTCCCACTCTTGACTCCTCTCCAAACTCCCTCAGAGACTGCAGACTTCACATGATACAAGAGATGGTCAGAGACTGCAGACTTCACATGATACAAGAGATGGTCAGAGACTGCAGACATGATACAAGAGATGGTCAGAGACTGCAGACATGATACAAGAGATGGTCAGAGACTGCAGACATGATACAAGAGATGGTCAGAGACTGCAGACATGATACAAGAGACCAATGCAGAGAGAACAGGCAAAAAAATATATATAAATGCACATTTTTTTACCTGAAAAATGTTTTTATTTATTATAATAAATACATTCACATTTTAGAGAGAAAGGGGCTGCAATGGTGAGAGAGGGGCTATAATGGTGAGAGAGAAAGGGGCTGCAGTGGTGAGACAGAGAGAGGGAGGGTGCATTGGTGAGACAGAGAGAAAGTGGCTGCAATGGTGTGTGAGAGAGAGACTGCAATAGAGAGAGAGAGGGGCTGCAATAGTGATAGAGAGGAGCTGCAATAGTGATAGAGAGGAGCTGCAATAGAGAGAGAGAGAGAGAGGCTACAATGGTGGGAGAGAGGAGCTGCAATAGAGAGAGAGAGAGAGAGAGAGAGAGAGGGGCTGCAATGGTGTGTGAGAGAGAAAGGGGCTGCAATGATGAGAGATAGAGGGGCTGCAGTGGTGAGCGAGGGGCTGCAGTGGTGAGACATAGAGAATTGGGCTGCAATAGTGAGAGAGAGAGAGAGAGAGAGAGAGAGAGTCTGCAATAGTGAGACAGGAGCTGCAGTAGAGAGAGAGGGGGCTGCAATAGTGAGAGAGAGGGGGCTGCAATAGTGAGAGAGAGGAGCTGCAATAGAGAGAGAGAGAGGGGGGGGGCTGCAATGGTGTGTGAGAGAGAGAGAGAGAGAAGTGCTGCTATAGTGTGTGAGAGAGAGGGGGCTTTAATGGTGGGAGAGAGGGGGGGCTTTAATGGTGGGAGAGAGGGGGGGCTTTAATGGTGGGAGAGAGGGGGGCTGCAGTGGTGGGAGGGAGAGAGGGGGGCTGCAATGGTGGGAGGGAGAAAGGGGGTCTGCAATGGTGGGAGGGAGAGAGTGGGTCTGCAATGGTGGGGGGGGGAGAGAGGGGGTCTGCAATGGTGGGAGGGAGAAAGGGGGTCTGCAATGGTGGGGGAGAGAGAGAGGGGGGCTGCAATGGTAGGGGAGGGAGAGAGGGGGCTGCAATGGTGGGGGAGAGAGAGAGAGAGGGGGCTGCAATGGTGGGGGGGGGGAGAGGGGGCTGCAATAGTGGGGGGAGAGAGGGAGAGAGAGAGAGAGGGGGGCTGCAATGGTGGGGGGAGAGAGAGAGAGGGGAGCTGAAATAGTGAGAGAGGGAGAGAGAGGGCTGCAATGGTGAGAGAAAGGGGCTGCAATAGTGAGAGAGAGAGGGGGGGCTGCAGTGATGGGAGAGAGAGGGGGAGCTGCAATGGTGGGAGAGAGGGGGGGCTGCAGTGGTGGGAGGGAGAGAGGGGGGCTGCAGTGGTGGGAGGGAGAAAGGGGGTCTGCAATGGTGGGAGGGAGAGAGTGGGTCTGCAATGGTGGGAGGGAGAGAGGGGGGTCTGCAATGGTGGGAGGGAGAGAGTGGGTCTGCAATGGTGGGAGGGAGAGAGGGGGGGCTGCAATGGTGGGGGGGGGGGGCTGCAATGGTGGGGGAGAGAGAGAGGGGGGCTGCAATGGTGGGGGGGAGAGAGAGGGGGCTGCAATGGTGGGGGGGAGAGAGAGGGGGCTGCAATGGTGGGGGAGAGAGAGAGGGGGGCTGCAATGGTGGGGGAGAGAGAGAGAGCGGTGGGGGGGGAGAGAGAGGGGGGCTGCAATGGTGGGGGGAGAGAGAGAAAGAGAGCGGGAGCTGCAATGGTGGGGGGGGGGAGAGGGGGCTGCAATGGTGGGGGGAGAGAGAGAGAGAGCGGGAGCTGCAATGGTGGGGGGGGGGGAGGGGGGCTGCAATGGTGGGGGAGAGAGAGAGGGGGGCTGCAATGGTGGGGGGGGGGGAGAGAGAGCGGGAGCTGCAATGGTGGGGGGGGAGAGGGGGGCTGCAATGGTGGGGGGAGAGAGAGCGGGAGCTGCAATGGTGGGGGGGGAGAGGGGGGGGTTGACCATGGAATGGAGAGAGAGAGTGAGAGAGATTATACAGTCCAGATTACAATTTGCAGGGGCAGCAAAGGTGACAGAGAAAGGGGGTGCACCATGCAACCCCCCTCTCTCTATGTCACCTCTGCTGCCCCTGCAAATTGTAATCTGGACTGTATAATCTCTCTCACCATTGCATGGTCAACCCCTCCTCCCCTCCTCCCCTCCCCTCTGCACCTACCTTTTCTGCGCCTGCAAATTGTAAACTGTGTATAATCTCTCTCACACCACCATTGCACGGTGCACTCCCCCCCTCCTCTCTCTGAGATTATTATACAGACAGTTTACAATTTCCAGGGGCAGCAAAGGTAGGTGACAGAGAGAGGAGGAGGGGCCCGGGGGGTGCACCATGCAATGGTAAGAGAGAGAGACGAGATACAGACAGTATACTGGAGGATTTTAAATCTATTTATTCTTCACCTTGTGCTCCGGTGGCCGGGCGTTCACTTCTCTCCTCTGCAGGCGGCTCTGCCTTCACATGTGACTCTGCACTGGGCGGTGCTGGCGCCGCACGGGACGATGGAGCAAGATAACGTAGTTCTCCTGCTCGGCTCCTCCCCTCCCCCAGACACGTGATCGCACCAGTCAGCGCGGGAAGGAAAGTGCAGCGGCGAGCATGGCGGCCGCAACCCGACGGCGGCCGGCCCGCCGCTGCTTTTAATACATACATGATGTGAGGGGTGAGGCATTAACATGACACTGGAGAGGACAAGCCAGGCGTATAATTGAAAAGTGCGGCGGCGGCCGCCGCCGTGGCCCACAGGCAGTTGAGCTGACTTTTTTTGATTGACAGCAGGCGGCCTACCGGGAATTTTCCCGGTCTCCCGGTAGGCCAGTCCGGCCCTGCGAGCCGCCCCCGAAGTCGTACAAGAACCTTTTTCTAAGTCGGAGCGACTTGCGTCACTCCTATTAGAACGGTTCTATTGCATAGAATGGGACGCGACTCGCCCCAGTGTGAACCGGCTCTAAGGGTTAATGTTTTTCCCACCATTTTCAGTCAGGTTACCACCCCCTACAGGTCAACCAAAATTAACGGGGCCTCCTCCAAGCCCCTAGAGCATGGGTGCTCAACCTGTGGCTCTCCAGCTGTTGCGGAACTACAATTCCCATGAGGCATTGCAAGCCGCTGACAGGTACAAGCATGTCTCCCAAAGGCTGAGGCATTATGGGAATTGTAGTTTTGCAACAGCTGGAGAGCCACAGGTTGAGCACCCATGCCCTAGAGCATGGGTGCTTAACATGTGGCCCTCCAGCTGTTTGAAAACTACGGCCCGGATTCAAAAAGCACTTACGCCGACGTATCTTCTGATACGCCGCGTAAGTGCACGGATGCGCCGTCGTATCTCTGCGCCTGATTCTTAAAATAAGATACGCCTGAATTTTGGCTCCATACGACCGACGTAAGTCTCCTACGCCGTCGTATCTTGGGCGCATATTTACGCTGGCCACAAGGGGCGCTTCTATTGTTTTACGCGTTGAATATGTAAATGAGCGAGATACGCGGATTCACGAACGTACTTACACCCTGTCGCAGTAATCTATGCCGTTTACGTAAGGCGTACGTCCGGCGTAAAGTTAAACCACATAAAGCAGGTGTAAGTCATGTTAGGGTATGGACCAGGGAACAGCCGTCGTCTTTTACGTCGTTTACGTAAGTCATACGTGAATGGGGCTGGGCGTAGGTTACGTTCACGTCGTAGGCATTGAGCCGCCGTATCTTAGGGAGTATATGCAACGTGATTCTGAGCATGCGCGCGCATGCGCCGTTCGTTCGGCCCTTCATTTGCATGGGGTCACGCTTCATTTTAATAGATCACGCCCACTACCTTCCTACTATGAATTAGGCGGGCTTACGCCGGCCAATTTACGTTACACCTGCGCAACAAAGGGAGCAAGTGCTTTGTGAATACTGTTCTTGCCTCTCTGTTACGTCAGCGTAGCGCATATGAGATGCGCTGATCTACATGAATCCGGGCCTACAAGTCCCATGAGGCATTGCAAGGCTGACAGTTACAAACATGACTTCAAAAGGCAGAGGCATGATGGGAATTGTAGTTCCGCAACAGCTGGAGGGCCACAGGTTGAGTGCCCATGGCCTAGAGAGAGTCATAATGCAGCTGGTTAGTCTGCTGGCGTAATCACTCCCTTTGGGGGAGGGGAGATAGGAGCCTAATCTTGGTTCCCGGAGAGGGTCTTGAACCTGGAGACCCCTATAGACTTGTAGCTGTTAATTATGGGCTTACTGCTGCCTTTATGGATTACTGCCAATCATGGCTTGTAGTGCCTCCTGTGAATTATTGGACTCTTGTCCTAAAAAGGTATTACTTTATGGACTTGCCTTCTGTATAAGGTATACACATTCTATGGGATGTTAGAAAAGCCCTGTACAGGAATTGTGTTGAAACTGCTATTTTAAAACTGTACTGTATGCAGCAACTACCTCTGTAAAGGATATAAATGATTTATATACTTGCTTTGCCTGGTCTGAACTCTCTTATAGGGGTACATGTACAGAGTATCAAAAGAACAGGGCTTGTAGCACAACAAGGGGACTGAGCTAGAGGAAGATGCAATACATGGGTCTAACACACGGAGTACTGTCCAGTGGAGGTTAATGTGTCGTTGCTAAGGACTACAGTGTTTGTGCCATATGCAAGGCAGCCAATCAGCCAGAAGACAGGTGACATGGTAGGGGTGATGGTTCCTCTGGTAGTGGAGGGGGTTATGGGCTTGGCACCTCCACTAGCAGTCAGTTCCCCACTCCTTGGGACTGGACCCATGGCATAGAGTGCCTAGGACCCAGTCTGGAGTCTCGGGAGAGATGTAGGAGGTACTTAAGGAGAATAAGCGCACACATGGTGGTTGAAGGAGAGAGAAAGTTTCCTATATCCCATAACTGGGGGATGGTCACTGGGTAAAAGGTGACATGGATTGGTGGAGCCTGATACAGGTCTAGGGGTACCAGTGATGAGGATGAGGCCCTGATACAATATCTCAGGATTACCCATTCTCATAATTTTGGCGCCCCACGTTGGGCGCCAAAATGATGAGGCCCTGATACAACCTCAGGGCTAACCCATTCTGCCGTTTGATTCAAATTAATATGGTGAGACTGTGCAATCCATAGACAAAAAATATCACATCTCACCTCTTTCAGCATTCACCAGCAAGAGAAGGGCTATGGCCCACACAGCTTCCTTTTATTAAAAGCATAGAATCACAAATACATGCATTTGATTGGTTCACATTATACACCCACACCCACTGACCCTCCTCCTCCTTGTGACGTCTGTAGCACATGGCACGCATTGCTAAAGTCCAGGAGCAAAGGGCAAGGAATGAAAGTCCTTATTTGAAAAACAGTTCTCTGGTCAGGGACATAACTTCCTCTAGTGAGATGAAGACAGGAAGAGGGGGGGGGGAAGGGTTGAACACGTTTGAAACATGAGGGAAAGAAATGGCATCTGCTCCCAATCTTCAGTTCTTTATCCTTCATATTTTCAATGCTGAGTTCATTACTTTTAAAACTTAATTTCATATCCGACAAATCTTATCAAGGAAAATAAACACTTATAGTGACATATACTTTTCACACATGCATATATAAAAAGAAATATAAAAAAAACAACAATATAGAAACAATATGAAAATATAAAAGAGATTAAACATTTTAGTGGTTCTAATAAAATAATTCAAAAATAGAAATTTTATCCAGATCCATCACACCAGTCCCTAAACGCTGCATACCTGAGATGTGGTATCCTCTATGCAAAGGAGTGCTTAAGTGTCATCAGTGTAATGGAGTCAGCACAGAGAACAAGGAGTTAACAGGGTCATTGCAGCTCACTTCTAAGGCCCCTTTCACATGTAAGGAGCCCGTGAGGATCCGTACATGTGTATCCGCTTGCTCAGCGGGGATCGCCCTGTCTTTTCTCCGCTCTCCCCTATGGGGGGGGGGGGGGATCGGATGAACACGGACCATCTGTCCGTGTTCACCTGATCCGCTCTGCAGACGGATGGAAAAATAGGATTTTCCTCCGTCTGCAGAATCTGAGGATTGCGGACACTGATGAGATCGGGTGTCAGAGGATGTTCATCCGCTGACACCCACAATCTCATAGGGATTAATGTATGTCCCTTTTTCATCCGTAAACGGATGGATGAAAAAGCGGACATATGGTCCGCAGGTGTGAAAGGGGCCTAAGTAGGAGAGATCTGCCTTAACCGTGCATGATGACAGAATGGCACGGCTGCGCAAATGGGCGTACCCATACGTCCCTCCGTCATCGCAGGCTAGATGGCGCATGCACGTCGCCGGTGGCTTGCTCGTGCCCGCAATGAGTCCCGCGGACTCGATGTCCGCCAGTGGTCTGCGATCATGGCATGCAGAGGCAAAATGGGAAGATGCCTATGTAAACAAGGCATTTCCCTGTTCTTCCTAGTTACATGACAATGAGCTACTGCTCCCTGTCATCGGGAGCAGTGATCTCTGTCATGTCCTAGTGAGCCCATCCCCCCTACAGTTAGAACACACTGAGGGAACACACTCAACCTCTTGATTGCCCCCTAATGTTTAACCCCTTCCCTGCCAGTGACATTTATACAATAATCAGTGGCTATTTTTAGCTCTGATCACTGTATAAATGTCAATGGTCCCAAAATAGTGTCAAAAGTCTCCGATCTGTCCGCAGCAATGTCGCAGCCATGATAAAAATCGCAGATCGCCGCCATTACTAATAAAAAAAATAACAATAAAAATTTCATAAATCTATCCCTTATTTTGTAGACGCTATAACTTTGGCTCAAGCCAACCAATATACGCTTATTGCGATTTTTTTTTTTTTTTTTACCAAAAATATGTAGAAGAATACATATCAGCCTAAACTGAGGAAGAAATTCTTAAGGTGATCAAATGCCACCAAAAGAAAGCTCTATCTGTGGTATAAAAAGGATGTCAATTTTATTTGGGTGCAACGTCGCACGACCGCGCAATTGTCAGTTAAAGCGATGCAGTGCCGTATCGCAAAAAAATTCTGGTCATTAGGGGGGTAAATTCTTCCGGGGCTGAAGTGGTTAATGTTAACTATCACATGACCGCAGCGCCCAGCCTAAGTTCAGGCATTATTGAGTGTAGTTCCACTTGTTCCCACACGGGCGCCCAAGCCCCATTCAAATGCATCAGGCTGCATTCTCAGCAATCTTTACACAGCAGTGGGCAGCACAGACCTTGGCTAACCCCTGGAGGTTGGGAGATGCTAATATGCAATGATCTCCCTTCCTTATGACACTGGCTGGACAATATAAGAAAAACATTTAGGCCCGGATTCACGTAGATGCGCGTAACTTTGTGCGGGCGTAACGTATCCTATTTACGTTACGCCTCCGCAACTTTGAGGCCCTGTACACACGAGCAGACATGTCCGATGAAAACGGGTCCGCGGACCGTTTTCATCGGACATGTCTGCTGGGAGCTTTTGGTCTGATGTGTGTACAAAAAATTATTAAAGGCCCCAGAGGTTCCCAGGGCCCCAGATAGCAACCCCCTTTTAAAAAAAAAAAAATATATATATATATATATTTTATATATATTTTGTATTTTTTTTTTTTATTAAAGGGCCCAGAGGGCCACTGGGTGCTGCTTGTATATAAAAGGGAATTAGAATGTGATTTTATAACATCCCCAGTTTGCTCTTCCCGAGGCTGACTTCTTAATGTCCTGCTCCTCAAGGTATGTCACTGTTTGCTAATCTATATTGTAAATAGAAGTTTTCTGTAGAGTGTGCCCTAAGTCTTTATAATATTTGATGATTCACTGCAGGTCTGGTCAGTGTTTTAAAAAGTTCCTCTATTTTACACATGGCATGGGGGTCACAGCACCGTCTGTCAATTCTGCTTTAGCACCATGGGACCCCATGCCATGCCATGTGTAAAATAGAGGAACTCTTTAAATCACAGACCAGACCTGCAGTCCAGGCTGAGTAAGGCCTCAGAGCACATGGCATTACTGTCTGTATTTAACTGCTTGATGGGCTTATTTTGGGCCTGGCTGGTTCACATGTATGTGTTTTGGCGGCCCACATTTGCGCAGGCACAGCAGCCCATTCATTTGAATGGGCCGCCATGCCTGCGTTTCCTGCAAAGAAAAGCGCATGCCTCATGTAATAGGCTGCGCACACGGCATGCCTATGCCCATCAAGCACTGAAATACAGCACTCTCTGTCCATTCTGCTGTCTGCTGTGACTTATCTGCAGTTCCCGCACTGTCAAACTTGCTGCATTTTTAGACGTTTAGGTCACGCTTTTAAAAACACAGTGCGTTTGTGTGTGCAAGAACTGCAGGTAATTAGCATGGTGCAAAAGCAGAATGGATTTCAAGGCAACTGTATTTTTAAAATGCTGAATGCACCTTTTTTCTGCAGGAAACAAAGGCATGGCAACCCATTCAAATCAATGGGCTGCTGTACCTGCACAAATGAGGACCGCCAAAACATACATGTGAACCAGCCAGGCCCAAAATAAGCTGGAGGGGGGCCCAAAAAAAATGTTTGCCCAGGGTCCAAACCATATTAAAGACGGCCCTGGGCGCATAGATACGACCGCTCAGACTCAGAGATACGACGGCGTATCTGGAGATACGACGGCGTATCTGGAGATACGCCATCGTATCTCCTTTGAGAATCTGGGCCCTAATGGTTTGCAATTGCTAAACTGCTCTGTATTATATATTTCCCTGATTTGTTTATTGTGGAGTTCTCCTTTAATCAACTGAACATTTGAGTTAAATTTGTATTGAGCTTGAATACAGAAACTGCAGGAGAAATTGAACGGAACTTGGCTGACGCTGATGGATTGAATTTCGCTTTCCACTAAACATATTCCACATTAAGTGGTGGGGAACATAATTAGAGGTTGTATTCCTGCTACGTGCGCACCCAGGGGGTTATTAGTTGTTGCCAAAACAAGTAGTTACCTCTTATTATGCAATAGTATGAAGTTAGGCCAAGTACTCATTGTTGCAAAAAACTTTCCTGTTGTTATTTGGCTTGGGGATATTACAAAGTTTTTTTTTCTCGTTCCTTCAGATTTTCAGAAAGTGAATTAGAAACGCAGCTGATTATAAATCACGGGCTGGGAAGGCTGCTTTGGTGCTTTTTTTTTTTTTTATGCCAGTACACCAGTTCCATATCATCAAACAGATGGTCTTTTAATCAGTAGTCAATCGAAGAGAAGCACTCACTTAGCATAATTTTCCAGGAAATTAATTATTCAGGTTTGAATTAAAGTGTGAAGACATGCATGGAATACTGCAGAAGATAAATCATAAAGAACAATCTGTCAGGATGCATTTTGTTGGAACCATTGACTTTTGGTGTCGAGGCCTTCTTGCGGAAAAAAAATTATACCCAACTGTTCTGATAGCAGATACAATGTACTTGTAGATCAGGGATATGCAATTAGCGGACCTCCAGCTGTTGCAAAACTACAAGTTCCATCATGCCTCTGGGTGTCATGCTTGTGGCTGTCAGAGTCTTGCTATGCCTCATGGGACTTGTAGTTCAGCAACAGCTGGAGGTCCGGTAATTGCATATCCCTGTTGTAGATCATCCTTTTTACTTCAAATCTAGTCATAAGGTAACGACTAGGGATGGGCCGAACACCCTCCGGTTCGCATCCAGAACATGCAAACATACCGAAAGTTTGCGCGACAGATTGACTATTTTTGATAAAAAAAATCGCAATAAGCGTTTATCAATCGGTTTGCACAAAATTTATAGCGTTTACAAAATAGGGGATAGTTTTATTTATTTTTTTTACTACTAATGGCGGCTATCAGCGATTTTTTTTCGTGCCTGCGACATTATGGCGGACACTTCGGACAATTTTGACACATTTTTGGGACCATTGTCATTTTCACAGCAAAAAATGCATTTAAATTGCCTTGTTTATTGTGAAAATGACAGTTGCAGTTTGGGAGTTAACCACCGGGGGCGTTGTAGGAGTTAGGGTTCACCTAGTGTATGTTTACAACTGTAGGGGGGTGTGGCTGTAGGTCTGACGTCATCGATCGAGTCTAGGGTTGCCACCTCATCCCTTTAAACCCGAACACATATTACACAGGTTCTATGGCTGATTAAGGTGGTAATTAAACTCACTTGTTGCCTTTCCTGCATTAAATTAGCCTCAGAACCTGTGTAATTCATATGTGTTCGGGTTTAAAGGGATGAGGTGGCAACCCTAATCGAGTCTCCCTATAAAATGGATCACTCGATCGATGCAGCCGCCACAGTGAAGCACCGGGAAGCCGTGTTTACATACGGCTCTCCCCGTTCTTCAGCTCCGGGGAGCGATCGCGATGGGGTGGCTATTAACAAATAGCCGCGCCGTCGTCCCGGATCGCTCCCAGTGGGTATCCGACCTCCGCATGTAGCGGGGGGGGTCCCGATCGGACCCCCGACCCACGTCTAGGCAGGGACGTACAGGTACGCCAATGTGCCTGTACGTGCCATTCTGCCGACGTATATGTACATGCGGCGGTCGGGAAGTGGTTAATGATGTTTAAAGTGAAAAAAATAAAAGTGAAATATTCCTTTAAATATCGTACCTGGGGGGGGGGGGGGTGTCTATAGTATGTCTGTAAAGTGGCACGTGTTTCCTGTGTTTAGAACTGTCCCTGCACAAAATGACATTTCTAAAAGGAATAAATTAACCACTTCACCCCCAGACCATATTGCTGGTCAATGACTGGCCCACTTTTTGCGTTTCGGCACTGCGTCGCTTTAACTGACAATTGCGCGGTCCTGCGACGTGGCTCCCAAACAAAATTGGCATCCTTTTTTTTGCGCTATAAACAAAAATAGAGCGACAATTTTGAAAAAAAATGAATATTTTTTACTTTTTGCTGTAATAAATATCCCCAAAAATATATAAAAAACATTTTATTTTCCTCAGTTTAGGCCGATACGTATTCTTCTACATATTTTTCATAAAAAAAAATCACAATAAGCGTTTATTGATTGGTTTGCGCAAAAGTTATAGCGTCTACAAAATAGGACATAGTTTTATGGCATTATTATTAATATTTTTTTTTTTTTTTTACTAGTAATGGCGGCGATCAGCAATTTTTATCAGTACTGCGACCTTATGGCGGACACTTCGGACATTTTTGGGACCATTGTCATTTTTATAGTGATCAGTGCTATAAAAATGCATTGATTACTATAAAAATGCCAATGGCAGGGAAGGGGTTATTACTAGGGGGCGAGGAAGGGGTTAATTATCCCTGTGTGTGTTCTAACTGAAGGGGGGGTGGGACTGACTTGGGTAAATGACAGATCGCTGTTCATACATTTCTTCATACATTTCATACATTTCTCCCCCTGACAGGACCGGGAGCTGTGTGTTTACACACACAGCTCCCGGTTCTCGCTCTGTAATGAGCGATCGCGGGTGCCCGGCGGTGATCGCGCCAGCCGGGCACGCGCGTCGTTACCAACATTAGTAAATTAATTTAAACAAATAAAATATACCTTTGTACACTGGTACTCGCTAGCATTTCAGTGCTTCTCTTCTTCCTTACGCAACTAATGTGACCCTAGTGGTAATGGATGGGACAGGCGAGGAGTAAAAAAGATCGCTGATGACACCACTGGTTGTTAGGACGCCAATGGCTAGTCCACATGGTGACCCCTGGTGTTGCTTTATGTGTCGCTCAGGCATACCCTGGTATTGGGTATGTGTGTGGATGCCTCCGCTGCAGGGAGTGCTGGCAAGGGACAGAGCACCTCCTGGCTCTAAGCTATAGCTCAATGGAGGAGAAAGTGGTGATCTCTATTGCCGCACATCCATGTAGTCCTATGATGATGATTAGAGTGACAACCTCAGCCTAGACTCTAATCAGGCCACGCTCCCCCAGAGCTTAATCATGGGGACACATGGGGCCAGATTCACAAAAGAGATACGACGGCGTATCTCCTGATACGCCGTCGTATCTCAGTGATCCACCGTCCTAACTATGCGGCTGATTCATAGAATCAGTTACGCATAGATAGCCCTAAGGTCCGACAGGTGTAATTGACTTACACCGTCGGATCCTAGGATGCAATTCTAGGCCGGCCGCTAGGTGGCGAGGCCATTGCGGTCGGCGTAGAATATGCAAATGACTAGTTATGGCGATTTACGAACGTCCGCGATGCCCGTCGATCTAAATTTACGTTGTTTCCGTCGAGATACGCGTCGTAAAATTAGGGCTACCTCCTAGGTGTTCTAAGCAATGTTAAGTATGGCCGTCGTTCCCGCGTCAAAATTTTAAATTTCACGTCGTTTGCATAAGTCGTCTGTGAATGGCGCTGGACGCCATTTACGTTAACGCCGAAACCAATGACGTCCTTGCGACGTCATTTAGCGCAATGCACGTCTGGTAATTTACCCGACGGAGCATGCGCAGTACGCTCGGTGCGGGAACGCGCCTAATTTAAATGGTGCCCGCCCCATTTGAATTAGGCGGGCTTGCGCCGAGCGGATTTACGTTACACCGCCGCAAGTTTACAGGTAAGAGCTTTGTGAATCAGGCACTTACGCTGTAAACCTGCGGCGGTGTAACGTAAATGGGATACGTTACGCCGCCGAGGAGTAACGTAATTGTACCTGAATCTGGCCCATGGTGCCCAGTGTTGTAATGCTGCACAATAAAAACCCATGGCTTTGTGTAGCAAAAAAAAAAAAAAAACAGGCTTGATCCACCTGGCTTGTTGTCAATTTTTGGGCAATTTGGGGCCATTTTTAGGGATTGTGTCATGGGCACACTGGTTGGGAAGTTCATCTTTAAAATTAGGTGATGGCAGATCTGTAAACTTTAGCTTAGGGATCCTCACACTACGGACCTCCAGCTGTTGTAGAACTACACATCCCATGAGGCATTGTAACACACTAACATTCACAGACATTCATCTCCTGCGTCTACTAAGAAGATTCGTGCCCTTCGTTCCGAAAAAAGACACCGCAGTAGTAGTAGGAACACTAATAAACTCCAAGCTCGACTATGCTAACTCCCTGTACCTAGGTCTCCCAAAATACCAGATTGCCCGTCTGCAAGTCGTCCAGAACACGGCAGCGCGACTGGTAACGGGCAAAAACCCCTGGGAATCAATTTCCCCCACCCTGAGGTCCCTCCATTGGCTGCCAGTCAAGGACCGAATCACACTCAAGGCCCTCTGCCTAACACACAAGTGTGTAGAAGGCATCGCGCCCCAATATCTATGTGGGAAAATAAAATACCATAACCCCAATCGCGTTCTCCAATCAGCCAACCAGAATCTACTACAAATCCCCAAGGCCCGTTACAAGAGCAAAGGAGAACGAAGATTTGCAGTCCAAGGACCTCGACTGTGGAACTCATTACCGACTCATTTACGAATGGAAGAGAATCACCAGGCCTTCAGAAAAAAAACTCAAGATCTATCTGTTCTGAAGGCTAAATTGAAGGAAAATGGATGCCAAGCGCCTTGAGGCGATTCAGTTCGCATTTGCAGTGCTATATAAGTTTTTCACTCACTCACAGACATGACTAGGCATGATGGGAATTGTAGTTCCTGAACAACTGGAGGGCCGCAGTTTGAAGACCCATGCTTTAGCTCTAAGGAAGAGGGTACGTCCCCTGAAACGCGTAAGCCTGGTGTACTCAGGGACCACTGTGATGTCACCGTAGTGCTGGAGTAGGGTGACCACATTTCCAAATGGCCATTCAGGGACCCCCTTCCCAAAAATCAGCTTGTGCTGTAATAAATCACAGCACAGCTGGGGCGGCGGGTGCGAGCTCTACCAAGAGGCACTGATCACGCCCCCAAAAAAGGCAGCCGCATCGCCACTTTACTCACTGACAGCACTTGTCTTGACTGGCCGAGACATGTTTTACCTTGTTCCAACGCTGGCTTTATACCACCCTGCGGTGCTTAGACACAAAGGCGGGATTTATGATTTCTCCAATCACAAGCAGGGGGCGGGATTGTGCCTTTCCAGACATTCCCATCCAGAACAAGTGCTGTCAGTGAGTAAAGAGGCGATGTGGTGGCCTTTTTTAGGGGCAACAGATAGAGGGGAGGGGGGTGGCTGTGTCAGCTTCATTCCGGGACAATGTATTGTCCCGGAATGAAGGTGCCCGGGACCTGGGACAGATCTGCAAAATGCGGGACTGTCCCGGGCAATCTGGGACATGTAGTCACCCCAGGGGTGTATTTAGGTTTTGTGCTGCCCTAGGCCTGGTGAAACTCGCGCACCCCCTACTTTATATATGACGCACCCCTTCCTTTTTAAGACCCGTCCTGTCATTTTCATGGGATGAGGACAGAGGGACGCAGTGGGATGATGACAGAGGGACAGGGTGGGATGAGGACAGGGGGACAGGGTGGGATGAGGACAGGGGGACAGGGTGGGATGAGGACAGGGGGACAGGGTGGGATGAGCACAGAGGGACAGGGTGGGATGAGCACAGGGGAACAGGGTGGGATGAGCACAGGGGGACAGGGTGGGATCACCACAGGGGGACAGCTTTTTTGCCGCCCCCCGCAAAGTGCCGCCCTAGGCCTGGGCCTTGTCGTTTAACAGTAGGAAGACAAGTGTTGGTAATTCATGACTTGAAAGTCTCAACAGACAAACATGTTTGTTTTTCATACAGTTCTAGAATCATCTAGCCATGTAATGAGTTCCAGAAACAAGGATGCCGATCCATTTTCAGGCTTCTAATTGTCTAAAGCCTCTTTGTCAAACATTTTAGCGGCTGATCGTGTAATGATGGCAAGCAATGTGCTTCCCCCTCCATGCCGCGGCTGTAGTACCTGTTGTTTTCTCATCAATTTATGATCACTGCATGAAAACCTATTGTTTTTATTTATTACTATCCTGGCAGGAGTTATCTAATGTAAACCCTACGAGGTCCATTATATGAAACAAGAACAATGCATATATCTGAAACAGAAGAAAGAAGATGATTATTTTTTTTCTAAGTATGCAGTAAATTATCTTAATATCAAACAGACCCCGTCCCCCCCACATACTTGTTATTTAACCAAAGCAGTAATAAATTGTCATTCGGTAAACTAGCAAAATATTTTATATTTATTTGTCTTTTAGTTGTATAGCAATCTACCTCCCATGGTCTTGTCCCTCACACTATACAAGCACATTTCACTTGTTTTCATCAGTGGCTTCCAATTGGTTTTCATGGACTGGCCACCAGTGACATTTACGCCAGATCTCACGCATGTTCCTTAGGAGATTCGAAACAGAGAGAAAAAAAAAGTTTAATCACGTCAGCTCCGGAAGGTTTTACCCCCTTCATGACCAGGCCATTTTTTTGAGATACGGCACTGCGTTAGTTTAACCACTTAAGCCCCGGACCAATATGCTGCTAAATGCCCAAAGGCGTTTTTACAATTCGGCACTGCGTCTGCGGTTTTTATTTTTTGCGCTATAAACAAAAATGGAGCGACAATTTTGAAAAAAATGCAATATTTTTTACTTTTTGCTGTTATAAATATCCCCCAAAAACATATCTACATTTTTTTTTTCCCTCAGTTTAGGCCGATACGTATTCTTCTACCTATTTTTGGAAAAAAAATTGCAATAAGCGTTTATCGATTGGTTTGCGCAAAATTTATAGCGTTTACAAAATAGGGGATATTTTTATTGCATTTTTATTAATTATTTTTTTTTTTACTACTAATGGCGGCGATCAGCGATTTTTTTCGTGACTGCGACATTATGGCGGACACTTCGGACAATTTTGACACATTTTTGGGACCATTGTCATTTTCACAGCAAAAAATGCATTTAAATTGCATTGTTTATTGTGAAAATGACAGTTGCAGGTTGGGAGTTAACCACAGGGGGCGCTGAAGGTGTTAGGCTTCACCTAGTGTGTGTTTACAACAGTAGGGGGGTGTGGCTGTAGGTCTGATGTCATCGATTGTGTCTCCCCTATAAAGGGGATGACACGATCGATGCGCCGCCACAGTGAAGTACGGGGAAGCCGTGTTTACATACGGCTCTCCCCGTTCTTCAGCTCCGGGGAGCGATCGCGACGGAGCGGCTATAAACGAATAGCCGCGCCATCGTCCCGGATCGCTCCCCGAGGGAATGCGCCCGCCGCGGGGGGGGGTCCCGATCGGACCCCCGACCCGCGGAAAGGCAAGGACGTATATATACGCCCATCTGCCTGTCCGTGCCATTTTGCAGACGTAAATAGTCGTGCGGCGGGCGTTAAGTGGTTAACTGACAATTGCGACGCTGTACCCAAATAAAATTGAGGTCCCCACTAATAAACCTTTCTTTTGGTGGTATTTGATCACCTCTGTGGTTTTTATTTTTTGCACTATAAACAAAACAAGGCCGACAATTTTGAAAAAAACAAACAATATTTTTTACTTTCTGCTATCGTATGTTCGATCGTTCGTCGAATTACGAAAGTTTTGGGCTGTTCGCTCCAAATTCGAGTGGCGTGTCTCGGCCCATAATTCACTGCGGCATCGCAGTGCATTGCTGGCTGATGAGTGGCCAAGCATGCACTATGACCCGCATGCTTGGCCAATCACAGCGCACAAAAAACGGTGAGCCATAATTGGCCAAAGCCAGGGTGGCTTTGGCCAATTACGGCTCAGGGGGTTTAGTACACGCCCCACACTATATAATGCTGCCTGGAAGTCGGCCTTGTGTAGTGTGTTGGTGATTTACAGAAAGAGACAGAGAGAGTCATTTTTTTGGAGTTGGTTAGAGCAGGCAGGCAGGCAGGCAGGCTAGTCAGTTAGAGTTACAGGGCCAGATTCAGTAAGGAGATACGACGGAGTGTCTCCAGATACGCCATCGTATCTCTGAGTGTGCGGGGTCGTATCTATGCGCCTGATTCATAGAATCAGTTACGCATAGATTTCCCTAAGATCCAACCGGCGTAAGTGTCTTACACCGTCGTATCTTAGGCTGCATATTTACGCTGGCCGCTAGGTGGCGCTTCCGTATAATTAAGCGAGGAAAGTGCTAATTAGGTATATACGCCGATTCAGAAACATGCGTCCGGCCGGCGCATTTTTTTACGTCGTTTACGTTAGGCTTTTTTCGGCATATAGTTACCCCTGCTATATGAGGCGTATCCTATGTTAAGCATGGCCGTCGTTCCCGCGTCGAGTTTTGAAAATTTTACGTTGTTTGCGTAAGTCGTTCGTGAATAGGGCTGGACGTAATTTACGTTCACATCAAAAGCAATGACGATTTGCGGCGGAATTTCGAGGGTCACAGTTAATATACATAAAACACGCCCGCATGATTCACATTTGAATTTTGCGGGCTTACGCCGACACACCTACGTTACGCCGCCGTAACTAAGGGCGCAAGTTGTTTCTGAATACAGAACTTGCGCCCTAAATTACGCCGGGCGGATAGATACACCATTGTATCTGAATCCAGCCCACAGTGTGTAGAGGATATATATGCATCCCAGGTGTTGTATATATATTTATACACTGTGTTTGAGTTTAGCTAGATCCGCTCTTCCTAGTATACTGGCAGGCATGTGATTGTGCTAGCTGCAGTATTTTCACGTGGTTTACTGTCTGTGTCCTCTGTACAGTGTGCACCTAAAGCTAGGTCAATAGATTTTCTGGTGTTTCTCATATTAATTCCTAAAGGCAGTAGAGCTGCACGATTCTGGGAAAAATGAGAATCACAAAGAATCTTAGAACGAAGATCATGATTCTCTCATGATTCTCAAAAAAATGCATGGTGCTTTTGTTAGCATGCATTTTTGTGATTTTTTTCTTATTTTATTTACTCACACTATATATATATATATATATATATATATATATATATATATATATATATATATATATATATATATATATATATATATATATATATATATATATATATATATATATATATAATGTGTGTGTGTGTGTGTGTAAATAAAAATAAAAAATCATAAAAGTGCATGCTAACAAAAGCACCGTGCATTTTGGTGCAGCGGCATTATAAAATAAAATAAAAAAAGGCCCATGCACTTTGGTGCTATTGAGGGGTGGCAGGCAGTTCATTCTCAAATTAATAGGCTGTTCTGCAGCAAGGCACATACTCTGATGTATCGCATAGATGTGAAGTTGAACCTTTAAAACACAGTCAGGAGGCCGAGGGGCACCAAAAACCACAGCAGTGATAGCAGCATGGCTGTTTTGTACAACGTCACTACAGTACTACCCTACGTCACTGTGCACTCACTGCTCTATGTTTTCCAAAAAGCTTAAAAAATTGATTTTTTGTCTTGAGCTACACTTTAAAAAAGTACCAGTTCAAAATTTCAAACAGATTCTACTTACCAACAAACCTACAGTCCCTGTCTTGTTTGCACCGCCTGTATATGTATACTAGATATGTGCATTCCCGTTCGTACGAATGTTATTTTCGTACGAAAATGTTCATTTTCGTACCCACAGAATAATGTGTACATACGAAAAAATTAAAGCACCAAAATATGAAAACTACAGGATTACGAATGAGCCGCATAACGAACAACCGCAAATACGATCGAACGATCTGACGAAAATACGACAAAACGAAAATGGCACAAGAACGAAAATTACATCTATAACAAAAGATTTGCATTCTGTATCCTGTTTGAATCCCCTCTCTGCTCGTATCCTCAGCCGTATGTTCACACGACATCCACAACAAAAGATTTGCACTCTGTATCTTGTTTGAATCCCTTCTCTGTTCGCACCCTCAGTCGTATGCTCATATGACATCCACAACAAAAGACCCGCACCCTGTATTTTGAATTCCTTTTTTCTGTTCGTATTTTGGATTCAACAGAATGCAAATCTTTTGCCACAGATGTCACACGAACACACGACCGAAAACACCAAAAGAAAAAGGACCCAAAACACAGAATGCAAATCCCTTGCCACAGATGTCATTTTCGTTTTTTTGAATGGGCAGTGAGTGTAGTTAGCAGCTTCTCTTTTGTGCTGAGTAGTACAGTAAAGCCAAATAAACTTTTCTGTGGATTTTCATCTGAAGGGAGGTCAGTTGGCCAGACTTTTGAACCCAAAAATGGTTTTCTGATGATGTTTAAAAACGAACAAATTTTCTGAGAATGAACGGAAAACGATTGTTTTTATGTTTGTTGTTAAAGTCTGACCAAGTGTATGGGGCTTAACAATCGTTAATATGGCTTCGCTGCTATCAACACAGAATGCAAATCATTGACGAAAATTCACGAAAATTATTGTCTAACAAGTAACGAACATGAATTAAACAGAAAAACGAATCATCCCGCATGTACGAAAATAAAACGGTAACGAAAATACGAAACGATCGGAATACGAAAAAATCTCGTCGTACGAAAAACGAACGAGAACGAACAGGAAAACGGGCATCTTACGAAAAACGAACGGAAACGAACCTACGGAACGATACGAAACGGAACAAAAAAAACCGAAAAAAATGTATGTGCACATGTCTAATGTATACTGCTGTTCAAAGTATATGGGGCCAAAGGGGCTTGTAATGACCTGGGGGGAGGGGGGCGGGGAAACCCATGCTATTTTTCTCAATGATTTTCATCCATATTGCAGGGACCAGACATTACATTAAAGCCGCAAGCAGTTTTAAATGACTTTTTTCTTATAGTAATGCCGCGTACACACGATCATTTTTCAGCATGAAAAAAACGTTGTTTTTAAAAAATTTTATTTAAAAGGATCATGTGTGGGCTTCACATCATTTTTCGGGTTCTGAAAAACGACAAAAAAAAAAATTCGAGCATGCTGCATTTTTTAACAAAGTTTTAAACTATGTAGTTTTTCGGGCTGTAAAAAATGATCGTGTGTGGGCTTAAACGACGTTAAAAACCTGCGCATGCTCAGAAGCAAGTTATGAGACGGGAGCGCTCGTTCTGGTAAAACTAGCGTTCATAATGGAGTAAGCACATTCATCACGCTGTAACAGACAGAAAAGTGTGAATCGTCTTTTACTAACACAGAATCAGCTAAAGCAGCCCAAAGGGTGGCGTAATCCGCATGAGACTTCCCCTTTATAGTGCCGTCGAAAAACTTTATTTTTTCTACATGCTGAAAAATGTTGTTTTTTGTCATGCCGAAAAATTATCGTGTGTACGCGGCATTACAACCAGCAGGTACGATATTAAAAGGAATTAAAAAAAAAATATTCACTTTAAGCATCATTAAAATCACTGGTCCAGAAAAAACGACTGTTTTTAAAACTTTTGTTTCCATTGATACATGTTCCCTGGGGCAAGACCCGGGTTCTCAAACCCGTTTTCCGACAATAACTTGCACATTAGCCTTTAAAATGAGCATATTTGAATTCGAACGAATTCGAACGTTAGACGTCAATGGGGTTCTAAAAGTTTGTGCGAACGATCAGTCCGTTCGTTGGTTCTGGTGCGAAACGAATGGGGGGGGGGGGGGTGTTCGGCTCATCCCTACTGAACACCTTTAAGATGAATTCAAATGATGCTTGCGAACCAAGTTTTCTTATCCAACATCAGTATCTGACCTCACAATGCTGTTTTGACCGAAAGCTCACCAAGCCTGTTGTAGCCACAAAGGAAGCCACATCAATATCAATGCCCATGGTTTTGGAATGGATACCCAACAAGCTCATATAGGTGTGATGGTCATGTATCCACAAATTGGTGGCCAGATAGTGTATGTGAATATGATTGACAACTTCAGCAGCAATCTGAAATAAACAGAAACAGAAAAGGTCTTCTGTATGATTCAAAAATATATTCGGAGGGCATGTCCCTACCATCCATGGTTTTGGATTGTTCAACAAGCTCATATAGGTGTGATGGTCATGTATCCACAAATTGGTGGCCAAATAGTGTATGTGAATATGATTGACATCTTCAGCAGCAATCTGAAACAAACAGAAACAGAAAAGGTCTTCTGTATGATACAAAAATGTATTCGGAGGGCATGTCCCTACCATCCATGGTTTTGGATTGTTCAACAAGCTCATATAGGTGTGACTGACCACAGGGCCATCTTATGGGGCCCTGGCCAGAGTAATGCACTGAGGCCCATACCAGCCTGCTCCAAATTACACACCTACTCTCAAAAATCAAAAATAAATAGCTTAAACATATACTGTAGTTATTCCAATAAAATATAATTTAAACAATAAGAAAACATGCCATAATTCAAACACTGATCAACTCAAAGGGCACAGTACAGAGTGGAGGCAGAAGGGCTCAGTACAGGGGGGGGGGGGAGGGGAGTGGGATCAGGAGAGTACAATACTGGGATCTGGGTGGCACAGTGCAGGTTCCAGGATGCTGCCTGGGACATGGCCATCCCGGGACAGCATAGTAAAAACCGCGACTGTCCCAGCGAATCCGGGACAGTTGGCAAATATGATGTAATGCAGGCCCTGACCCATATTGATTATTTTGGTCCCTGAAAAGTCTCATAATAAGGACAAAATAGGATGGCTTGTCCCTTCCCTAGAATGTCGCATCCCTCTGCTGTGCTTCATTTTTGATCTTCTCACATCTCACATTTTTGATCTTCTCACATTCGCCAAGGGTACTGACTGCACTACCTGACACCCAGGGCTGGACTGGGACAACAATTTGGTCCTGGACTTCATCCAGACTGGCCCAATTGACAGGTCTCTTCCAATGGCGGCCGGACAAACTCACCACCCCCCCCCCCCCGGACGGCCTACCCCGATGGCCACCCAACTTTATTACAGTAGAATGGTTGGTACTGGTACTCTTATAGGCAGTACCAACTGGGAAGCTCATCATTATTCTACCCGGGGCAAAGAATCAGTTCGATGCCCCCCCCATGGGACAAGATTAGGCAGAAATGAGAAACTCCCAGGCCATAGCTGTTGAGTCAGCTGTCTGCCCCTCCCCTGTGCTCCTTTTGGTCCCCCCCATGCTCCTCTGTTGTCCCTTCTGCTCCTCTGGTCCTCCCCCTGCTTCTCTGTTCCCCCACATGCTTCTCTGTTCCCCCCTAGGTGAGCGCTGCGGGGAGGGAGAAGAGGTGAGTGCTGCGGGGAGAGAGAAACAGAAAGGCGGAGAGGGGCGGCGGTCCGCTGTCACTGAAGCCGGCCCACTGAGCCATCGGCCCACCGGGAATCTCCCGGTAGTCCTGATGGCCAGTCCATCCCTGCTGACATCTACAAGAAGCAGCAACTTCCACTCGTTGAAAGAAATATAACCAGTATAAAGCATGGCACAGTAGACACGTTGAATAAGGAAATGGTGTTAAAATGATTCAGGTAAACTTTACAGAAATTACAAACTAAAACGACAATATCCGAAAAAAAAAAAAAATTAAAAGAAGCTCTACATTTTTTCCTCACATTTCCTTGTTTCCTGGATCACGATCACACAGTAAATCCTTGTAGGTGTCAAACCCGTTCCCCGAGTTAGCGATTTAATGCCGCCTGTTGTTCCAGCCGAATTCTGCAGCTTCTTTTTCTCATGTGTGTCCTTGAGAAGTTCCTGGTTTCTCTCTTCTGCTCTCAATTTCATGCAGCGCCGAGTCTAAATATTCATTGCCCTGTCAGGTCACGCCGACTGTCCCCAGAGACATCTGCAAATCTCCCATCTCATTCCAGCCGCCGTAGTGGTGGTTCCATGGAAGCCTATATGAAAAACAGGATGCGTTTTATATTCCAGTCATGAAGGGTGCCTTATGTAAACCTGATCTGGATAATATTTAGTTTGCTAAAGCACATAAAATACTTATATCGCCTTTTTTTCATGCTTTGTTACATCTCAATGCTGCTGATCTCCTCCAGGTCTCTTCCATCTATTTCCTATACACATGCTTTCACGTCTGCATGAGTTGCACATCATTGTTCTCTAGCATGGGGATTGGGTTCTTGGGGCCAGATTCTGAAAGGGCTTACGACGGCGCAACGCCATGTGCGCCGTCGTAAGTCCTAATCTGGGCCGTCGTATCTATGCGACTGATTCTTAGGCCCCGTACACACGAGAGGATTTATCCGCGGATACGGTCCACCGGACCGTTTCAGCAGGTAAATCCTCTCGAGTATTTGCGAGGATTTTGATCCGATGGAGTGTACTCACCATCGGATCGAAATCCGCGCCGAAATCCCATCGCGATGACGTGCCGCGCCGTCGCCGCGATGATGACGCGGCGACGTGCGCGACGCTGTCATATAAGGAATTCCACGCATGCGTCGAATCATTACGACGCATGCGGGGGATTCATTCGGACGGATTGATCCGGTGAGTCTGTACAGACCAGCGGATCAATTCGTTGGGATGGATTCAAGCGGATAGATTTGAAAGCATGTCTTCAAATTTTTATCCGCTGGAAATCCATCCCAGGGGATAAAAATCAGCGGAAACAGATCCGCTGGATTGTACACACCAGGGGATCTATCCGCTGGAGCCGGTCCGCGGATCAATTCCAGCCGATGGATCCTCTCGTGTGTACGGGGCCTTAGAATCAGTTATGCATAGATAACCATTAGATCCGACAGCCGTAAGGCTCTTACGCTGTCGGATCTTAACTGCAATTTTTTTTTCGCCGCTAGGTGTCGCCTCCGTCGTTTTCCCGTTCGAGTATGCAAATTAGCAAAATACACGAATTCCCGAATGTACGCGCGGTCGACGCAGTGAAGATACAACGTTTACGTTAGATTTGCGACGCGTAAAGTTGCCCCTGCTATATGAGGGGCAACCAATGTTAAGTATGGCCGTCGTTCCCGCGTCGAAATTAAAAAATGTACGTTGTTTGCGTAAGTCGTCCGTGAATGGGGCTGGACGCCATTTACGTTCACGTCAAAACCAATGACGTCCTTGCGACGTCATTTAGCGCAATGCACGTCGGGAAATTTTGGGGACGGCGCATGCGCAGTACGTTCGGCGCAGGAACGCGCCTAATTTAAATGATCCACGCCCCCTACCCGGATCATTTGAATTAGGCGGGCTTGCACCGGGGGATTTACGCTATGCCGCAACAACTTTACAGGCAAGTGCTTTGTGAATCAAGCACTTGCCCGTAAAACTTGCGGCGGCGTAACGTAAATGAGATACGTTACGCCGCCGCAGAGATGCGGCGATCTACGAGAATCTGCCCCTTGGTTCCTATGAGTTTGAGAATTGTACAGGTGTGAAATTTATGGTCCCAGAAAATTTTTGAACTTGAGAAAGGCCAATAAGGGGGCTTTTGGTTAATCAAACACCACCACTATAAAAGGGGGGAAAAGAGCAGCCATCCATAGAGGGCACACGGGCGCCCCCTCCCCTATACATGCGTCCGGCCCCCTGATCTACATATGAGTGATGCCGGACCATGGATTCCAATGTGGGGGGTGGGGGTGTTTTTGAAGCAGAGGCCCTAATAGGCTTTTAAGGGGTTGTAAAGGATTTTTTTCCCTAAATAGCTTCCTTTACCTTGAGGGGGGAGGGGGCGAGCAGGAGTGTCAGGACGCCCACTAACACACAGCTCCTTTCTCTATCTGCAAAGTAGAGAGTGTCCTGACCCTCCTGCTCGCCCCCTCAAGAGGCTTTCTCCACACCAGGGAGAAAGCCTCACATTACTGTGTGGAGTTACAGACAGAAGAACAGGAAGTGAGGATTTCTCAGAAGAAATAAAGACATTTAAAAGCAAAATGGAAGGATGAGGTAAGTGAAGGAGGACTGCACTAAGGTAAAGGAAGCTATTTAGGGAATTCTTTTTTTTTTTACCTTTACAACCCCTTTAAAAAAGGCTGAGCTCAGAGCTCAAAGCATTGCGCTCCGAGCCCACCCACCTGTGTAACCATAGCGCATACATTTTTTTCTATTATCACACTAAAGTTCCTCCCCGCCAATCAGGAGGCAGGTCTGTGAGACCAGTTTCCCGATTGGCCAAAGCGTCAGGCGGTCCTTTTGGATGCCTAGAGCTTTGGTGGAAGACAGACGGCAGAGGAAGTTGGAGAAGCGGACACCGGAGCTATCGCTACCCGCACTCCAGGAGAGGATACCACAGACCCGCCACGCAAGCGGGTAAGTTCTGGGCCGGTCCACGGGGGGGCGGGGGTGCTGTGCC
This sequence comes from Rana temporaria, assembly GCF_905171775.1. Lineage (NCBI taxonomy): Eukaryota > Metazoa > Chordata > Amphibia > Anura > Ranidae > Rana > Rana temporaria. Next base: position 28,125,591 of record NC_053490.1, on the reverse strand, counting down.
ACACCGCTGAGGGGGGGGGGGTGTTGCTTGTTTGCCGCACCCCAAAAAAGAACGCACCAGCCGCCACTGGCAGCCATACTCTGTGAACTGGAAACTTGTAGAGAAAGCTGACAAGCTGCACAGGGAGAGATTAGAGTCAGTTAGGAAACTGTACTTTTTCCTTGATTGCTAGCTCTTTGGGCAATCAACCCCTTTGCTGCATTGCTTCTAATTATTGGGGCTTTTGTCTTTCATTTCATTTTCTTTCATTTTATTTTAAGATCGATTCTAGGTCAGTGGTCACTTTTAGTTACTATGCCTTCTATAGTTTTTATAATTTTTTTTTTTGCTTTTTTCATTCCTTTAGTGTTTTATTTTATTTTTTATGTTGATACAGTGTTATTTTTTCTTTTTTTGAGAATGCTAAAAAGCAAGCCATTCACTTGTTATTAGCCATCTATTCTGGTTCGTAGCACGCCACTGCATCGCAGGGGTGTATTTAGGTTTTGTGCTGCCCTAGGCCTGACTAAACTCGTGCACCCCCTAATTAAAATATGTCCCACCCCTTCCTGTCAAGGCCACACCCCTTGAGGTTTAAGACCCACCCTGAAATTTTCAAGTGGGGACACTAGTTCTGATGGCCTGGGGGCGGGGGGGAGACAATGGATTCCCTTAATTTGCATAGATTTCCTCTCACTTCCTGTTTGGCTATGGGACAGGAAGTAAAGGGAAATCTCTGCAATGGGACAGGGATGGTAAAAAATTAGAAGCGACACATCCCCACCCCCCCCCCCCCCACAGTTGCAGAATGCCAACCGCCCACATACTGGAAGCAGTGCGGCCGATTTATGGGGGCGCTAAACTCCAAGCCGGCGGGGACACTGTCCGTGCTGCCCCCCTGCAAAGTGCTGCCCTAGGCCTGGGCCTTGTTGGCCTAGGCCAGGATACAGCATTGCTGCATCGTTTGAAAGAAAAAAGCCACCTCCATTGCGACCATTAGTCCTGCCACAGTGTGAAATTTATTTGCAGTATGCAACTCATGTGCTTGTTATAGTGCTTCTCCCATTCCAAAACCTACTCTTGCAGTGAACATATGAAATTGCTGCTGCTCTTGCGACAATGCTATTCCTCAACAGCAACAAACATTTCATTTATTAACTACTTATTATACCACCCAGCTGCAATGTACTGCGGATTAGCGGCCCAAACACGCAAAGTGATTTACCTGTATGTTGCTGCCTGCTTCCAGGTTTATGCTGTGCGCATGGCCGCCATTAGGAATTTTGGGGCCCCTTACACAGCTTCAGGCATGGGCCCCCTGGAGCAGAGAACCGGGGGGTGCTGCCGCCGCAAATAGAGAAGCGGGGGGGAGTGTCGCAAGTTAAGAAGCGGTGGGCGCAACCGCGAATCTAGAAGCTGGGGGGGCTGCCGCCACCAATTAAGGTCGGGGGGGGGGCTTTGGGTGCTGACAAAAAAATAATAATAAAAAAAAAAAAGGGGGATGCCATCCGGGCCCCTTAGAGGTCGGGGGGGCTTTGGGTGCTGTCGAAAAAAAAAAAAATAATAAAAAAAAAGGGGATGCCATCTGGGCCCTTGGGGACCACCGGGACCCTTACAGGTGTACTGCCTGTATCCCCCTGATGGCAGCCCTGCCCGCTGTGATTGTGCACAGTGGGAGCCTGTCTGCCGTTCGGCTGCATGCAATTACAGCCCAGAGCCTTGTCTTGACAATCAATACATGGCTCTGCACAGAGAGAGCAATCTCTCTCTTCTCATCCATGAAAAGCAGGGAAAAGAAACAAAGTTAAAATCAGCACATATCACACATTGTTAGGCACACATTTAATCATCCTAGATGTTAAATAGGACCATTGATCATCCTAGATGTTAACCCCTTCCCAGCCAGTTATTAGTACAGTGACAGTGTATAGTATTATCACCGATTACTGTATTAACCACTTCACGGCTGCCCTATAGCAGTTTTACTGCTACGGGGCAGCCGCTGTACACTGGTTCACATATATACATTATCTCACAAAAGTGAGCACACAACACACATTTTTGTAAATATTTTATTCTAACTTTTCATGTGACAACACTGAAGAAATTACACTTTGCTACAATGTAAAGTAGTGAGTGTACAGCTTGTATAACAGTGTACATTTGCTGTCCCCTCAAAATAACTCAACACAGTCATTAATGTCTAAACCGCTGGCAACAAAAGTGAGTACACCCCTAAATGTTCCAGAGCTGAAATGGTTAATGTGACTTGGTGATGTAAGTGGCAGTTAGTTCCCCCCCCCCCCCAGTGTCAGTTAGTTTTGTATTGCCCACCGCAGTTCCATTATAAGCCGCTGATCACCACCATTAGTAGTATAAAAAAAAAAAATGTATTCAGTATATATAACATAACAAATTGTTATACGCTTATCTGGATTTTTTTTAATCAAAAATATGTAGCAGAATACATTAGACTTGTGCACAACGAAAACATTTGTTTAGTTTCTTTTCTGTCCTGTTGATTTGTAATCATTCGTAATTTTGCTAAACGGGATTTTTCGTGTTCGGACTAATTCATATTTTCGCAAGGGTAATTTTTCGTTGAATCGGAATGAGTCGTATTAATGTAAGCCTTATTTTTAGTTAATTTATAATTCGTACTTTCGGTAGAGTACATTGTTTTTCATGGATTCGTAACTTTTTATTTGGTCCGTTGATTCGTAATTTTCGGTGTCTCTCTCACAATGGCGCTGCCTAACGTGCTTCAAATGGATTTGTACTTTTCTAAACACATTGTGGTTATTTGTAACGATTGGAAATCTCATATTTTACTTTCATTTTTTGACATGCGGCTATAGCCTCCGCCCCTGTACACCATTTTGAGAGGGAGTTCAGCACGGTGAGAGAGGAGCAGAGAGTGTTATTGTTGGATGTGTGGTTGGGATCACAACAAGTCGACTTGCTGTTGAATTAGGCCACATTAACGCAACAACTAATTATGCCGAAGGCATTCAGGCATTCGCTATTTGCGATATCATTTATTTCGGATTCTGTTTTATTCGTAATTGCTTTGTTCGGAAATTCGAATGCTTCCGAACCTGCGAAAGTTGCTAAATTCGTCCGAATTTCGATTCGTTACGAAACAAATTGCACAAGCCTAGAATACATTTTGACCAAAATTTATGAAGAAATTCGATTTTGTTTGTTATATATTTTATTGGGTATATTTTGTAGCAGAAAGTAAAAAATATTGTTTTTCTTTCAAAATTCTCTGACTTTTTCATTTATTGCGGAGAGAAAAAAAAAGAAAAAAAACAGTGGTGATCAAATAGCATCAAAAGAAAGCTCTATTTGTATTAAAAAAAAAATGATATAAATGTTGTTTGGCTACAGCTTGCATGACCACTTAATTACCGGTTAAAGTAACACAATGCTTAATAGCAAAAAATGGCCTGGTCATGAAAGGGGTAAAATCTTCTGGAGCTCAAGTTGTTAAAGCGGGAGTTCACCCATAAAACATTTTTTACCCTTAGATTGATGCTCATTTTGTCTAGGGGAATCGGCTAGTTTTAAAATCGAAGCTGTACTTACCGTTGTAGAGAGCGATCTTCTCCGCCGCTTCCGTGTATGGTCTTCGGGACTGGGCGTTCCTATTTTGATTGACAGACTTACGACGGTCGCATACATCGCGTCACGAGTAGCCGAAAGAAGTCGAACGTCGGTGCGGCTCTATACTGCGCCTGCGCACCGACGTTTCGGCTACTTTCGGAAAATCGTGACGCGATGGATGCGACCGTCGGAAGCCTGTCGGAAGACTGTCAATCAAAATAGGAACGCCCAGTCCCACAAAATGAGCAGGAATCTAAGGTTAAAATTTTTTATATCCGGGTGAACCTCCACTTTAAATACAATTGATATTAGGTATGACCACTAGAGGGAGACCAATAAATAGAGGTGGATGGACCCTATTTAGCTCAAATGGAAACATTGTAATGATTCTTTAGAATTACATGGAAGGCTCTGTTCACACCAAGCGATGTTGCCACGTAATGGGTTTTTTTTTGCGTGTCTTTGTGGCGCATTTTAAAATCAGCACAATTCATTTTGAATGGGCCTCCCTCTACTCTACTCTACTCCAAAAAGAGGGGCGAGAATGCGGCAACCACTGACTAAAGGTCATCGGCAACCACTGACTAAAGGTCACACAAGATATAATTATATTAATATATTACCATAGTAACCTATCTTGAATACATTCCATTGGGGGGCAACCTGAGATGTGTTTAACCATGCAAGTCATATTTTTTCAAATTGGATATCCTCTCTTTTGGTACATACATTTTTCCCAAAAGAGAGGGATATTCATCTCTTTAATCCAACCATCCGCTGTGGGAGATGCTGGGGAAAGCTGTTTCCTAGCCAATAATATTTTTGCCAAAAACAGGAGGCGGTTAAAAGCCAATATTTTAAAAGATATTCTTCCAAGAGACTCAGCCCACCCAACACACAAATAAGTGGGGTGAGAGGAATTTGAATATCATACGCCGTATTAATTATATCCTCTATTTCCAGATTCCACTAGGTATTCTTTTGATAAAAGTTTATAGAAGATGTCAGTGATTGGGTTACAGCAGAAATTCCCCCTAAAAGTGAAGTTCTACTTCTTCCAGTCTTGGGGGTTTCTTTGGGGTTGGGGGGAGCAGGTACCTAGTTATTGAAGGTACCTGCTTCCACTTCCACTCTGATTGCCTTGGTGATTAGAGCATAATGCCGCGTACACACGATCGGTCAATCCGATGAGAACGTTCTGATGGACCATTTTCATCAGACCAAACCGATCGTGTGTGGGCCCCATCGGTTATTTATCCATCGGTTAAAAAATTTGAAACTTGTTTTAAAATTAACCGATGGATACCTAACTGATAGAAAAAAAACGATCGTTTGTAGGCACGTCCATCGGTTAAAAATCCACGCATGCTCAGATTAAATTAGGGTACGGGAGCGCTCGTTCTGGTAAAACTAGCGTTTGTTATGGAGATAGCACATTCATCACGCTGTAACAGACAAAAAAGCGTGAATCGTTTTTTACTAACACAAAATCAGCTAAAGCAGCCCCAAGGGTGGCGCCATTGGATTTGAACTTCCCCTTTATAGTGCCGTCGTACGTGGTTTACGCGACCGCGTTCTGACACAATCGTTTTTTTAACCGATGGTGTGTAGGCACGACTGACCATCAGTCAGCTTCATCGGTTAACTGATGGAAAAATCCATCAGAGCGCTCTCATCGGATTGACCGATCGTGTGTACAGGGCATAAGTCCCACCCCACCTGCAACCTTCTTGAACACATTACAGGTCCCAGAAGGCTGCGACACCAATCACAAAGCGCAGTGCGACCTGCACGTGTACAGCAGGAACCTGACTGTAAAGCCACAAGGAGTCACAGCCGGCTTCCTTAGTAAACATGCCAGGGAAGAACTGGTTCAGGTGTGGATAGCGCTGGATCCCTGGACCGGTAAAGTTAATTGTATTGTAATTTGTTTTGTTTTCGCTGCAGAAAGTGCAGCGTTGTCACATTTTTAAAGGAAGTGGGAAATCAAGAAATCTACAGGTAGTATCCACGGGTTGTAAAGCTATGTATGTTATGGGGGGACTAACATAAACTAAAATGTAAATGCTATTGTTGTAATATGTTGGCCGATTTATGTAGGATATTATCATATATATGTATACATATACATACAGTACAATATTGACCAGGACAGAATTCAGTTGACAATGGTTGAGTTGTCCAAGCCAACTCAATTTTAACATATCAAAGGGGCAGCTGATGACTCTGTGCTATGTTGATGTTAATATGCAAGAATGCAGATTAGGGCAGTTTATGACTGCAGCTGTTTATAGCTAGAGGTCATTATCTGTCAATTTGAAAGACAGACGCAGATCAAAGGCCTAATGAAAACGGCCAATCGAACTGTTTAGCCCTTTGGTGTATAGGGGGTATAAGCTGGCATTCAGTCCCTGTCATTCTCCATGAAGATGAAGGCACAGGTGTAGGTATAGTCCAGTACAAATGGGATTCTGAAGGCTACTGTTTGTTGGATTTTGTTATCTGTTGCAAGTACTGTATCTTATGGACTTTGTTCTGTCTGAAGTTTCAATAAATGCATCTCTCTGGAAGAATCGGGTTGCTGCTGGAAATTACTCACATCATTATAATAATAACTAAATAATGACCCACTCACTAAACTATATCACTACATTCATAATTATATTATCAATATGCAATCAATTATTAATAATTGATAATTATTTCATTATCATCGAAAAACTAAATCACTACATTGGTGCCGTGACTCGGACATATTACAACAGCTCTTGCCAGACTGCATCATCTACTTTTCCCAAATTTCCCAAAATACCAATTTAAGATAGTTTTTGTCACAGAAGAAGTTTTATCTTTATACAGTGCCTTGAAAAAGTATTCACCCCCCTTGAAATTTTCCACATTTTGTCATGTTACAACCAAAAACGTAAAAGTATTTTATTGGGATTTTATGTGATAGCCCAACACAAAGTGGCACATAATTGTGAAGTGAAAGAAAAATGATAAATTATTTTCAACATTTTTTTACAAATAAATATCTGAAAAGTGTGGCGTGCATTTATATTCAGCCCCCTTTACTCTGATACCCCTAACTAAAATCTAGTGGAATCAATTGTCTTAAGAAGTCACCTAATTAGTAAATAGAGTCCTCCTGTTTATAAGTAATCTCAGTATAAATACAGCTGTTCTGTTAAGCCCTCAGAGGTTTGTTAGCAAACCTTAGTAAACAAACAGCATCATGAGGGCCAAGGAACACACCAGACAGGTCAGGGATAAAGTTGTGGAGAAGTTTAAAGCAGGTTAGGCTATAAAAAAATATCCCAAGCTTTGAACATCTCACAGAGCACTGTTCAATCCATCATCCGAAAATGGAAAGAGTATGGCACAACTGCAAACCTACCAAGACATGGCCGTCCACCTAAACTGACAGGCCAGGCAAGGAGAACATTAATCAGAGAAGAGGCCCACGGCAACCCTGGAGGAGCTGCAGAGATCCACAGCTCAGATGGGAGAATCTGTCCACAAGACAACTATTAGTCCTGCACTCCACAAATTGGGCCTCTATAGAAGAGTAGCACGAAGAAAGCCATTGTTGAAAGAAAGCCATAAGAAGTCCCATTTGCGGTTTGTGAGAAGCCATATGAGGGACACAGCAAACATGTGGAAGAAGGTGCTCTGGTCAGATGAGACCAAAATTGAACTCTTTGGCCTAAAAGCAAAACGTTATGTGTGGCAGAAAAAGAACACTGCACATCACCCTGAACACACCATCCTCACCGTGAAACATGGTGGTGGCAGCATCATGTTGTGGGGATGCTTTTCTTCAGCAGGGACAGGGAAGCTGGTCAGAGTTGATTGGATGATGGATGGAGCCAAATACAGGGCAATATTGGAAGAAAACCTGTTACTGTCTGCAAAAGACTTGTGACTGGGGAAGAAGTTCACTTTCCAGCAGGACAACGACCCTAAACATACAGCCAGAGCTACATTGGAATGGTTTAGATCAAATCATATTCATATATTAGAATGGCCCAGTCAAAGTTCTGACCTAAATCCAATTGAGAATCTGTGGCAAGGATTGAAAATTGCTGTTCACAGACGCTCTCCATCCAATCTGACAGAGCTTGAGCTATTTTGCACAGAAGAATAGGCAAAACATTTACTCTCTATGGGCCAAATTCTCAAAAGAGATACGCAGGCGGAACTGCTGTTCAGCCTGCGTATCTCTGTGCCTAACTTTGGAAACGATCCTCAAAAGGCTTTTTCCAAAGTTAGGCAGAAGATCTGACATCTGTAAGACACTTACACTGTCAGATCTTAGGATGCAGTACCGCATCCGCCGCTGGGGGCATTTCTCATTGAAATGCCGCTTTGAGTATGCAAATGAGGACTTAAGCAGATCCACAAAGCTTTTAAGCATTGTGATTTCTGCTTAAGTTCCGATTTGCTTGCGCAAAACTAGGGCTGGTTTTACAATGTGGAAAGATAGTAACACCATGTAAAAGCCCATTCAAGCGACGGCATTTGGTATGCATTCCTGAGGGAGAACTCCACGGCAATTTGTAAAATCAAAACCGGCATGGGTTCCCCCCCCCCAGGAGCATACCAGGCCCTTAGGTCTGGTATGGGTTGTAAGGAGACCCCCCCTACGCCGAAAAATCGACGTAGGGGGTCCCCCTACAATCCATACCAGACCCGTATCCAAAGCACGCTACCCGGCCGGCCAGGAATGGGAGTGGGGACGAGCGTGCGCCCCCCCCCCTCCTGAGCCGTACCAGGCCGCATGCCCTCAACATGGGGGGGTTGGGTGCTCTGGGGCAGGGGGGCGCACTGCGGGCCCCCCCACCCCAGAGCACCCTGTCCCCATGTTGATGAGGACAGGACCTCTTCCCGACAACCCTGGCCGTTGGTTGTCGGGGTCTGCGGGCGGGGGCTTATCGGAATCTGGGAGTCCCCTCAAATAAGGGGGCCCCCAGATACCGGCCCCCCACCCTAAGTGAATGGATATGGGGTACATCGTACCCCTACCCATTCACCTGGAGGAAAAGTGATAGTTATTAAACACACAACACAAGGGTTTTTAAAATCATTTATTAGTCTGCTCCGGAGGCCCCCCCTGTCTTCTTTAGCTCTAATACCAGGGAGGGCTTCTTCTTCCGCTCTCCGGGGGTCTTCTCCGCTCTCCGGTGGTCTTCTCCGCTCTCCGGGGGTCTTCTTCTATCTTCGCCGCTCTCCGCTGTTGACTCGGCGCACCCCGGTTCTTCTCCAGCTGTCCGGTGCCTTCTCCTTCAGCACTGGCTGCCTGCTATCTTCGTGTGTTGGCTCAATTACTAGCAGGCAGCCAGCGCGGTCTTCTGTGACGTCATCTTCTTCTCTTCTCTTCTTCTCCCTTCTTCCGATGTTGACTCGACGCCTCTTCTCACTGCAATGATGGAAGCGCGCCTTGCATCCCATTTATATAGGCCTCACCGTCCCATCATGCTCCGGTAGGTACCCACGTGGTGGGTGCCTACCCACGGGTCTGGTATGGATTGTAATTTTCGGCGTAGGGGGGGTCTCCTTACAACCCATACCAGACCTAAGGGCCTGGTATGCTCCTGGGGGGGAACCCATGCCGTTTTTTTCTTTGAAAATTGGCATGGAGTTCTCCCTCTCAGGAATGCATGCCGAGCGACGCTGTCATTTTTTTATTTTTTTTTCCCGGCGCGTAGTTTTTTTTTCACCCGTCGCAACTTTATTGTCCCGCCGCAATCCACAAAGCCCGGCGTAAATTACGTTCGCGCGCTGCACGTCGGGAAAATTACGTCACACGCATGCGCAGTACGGCCGGCGCGGGAGCGCGCCTCATTTAAATTGTAATCGCCCCCCGGAGAGGAGGACCGCCTTGCGACGGAGGCACTTAAGTTACACGGCGTGTAATTTCTAGGTAAGTGCTTTGAAGATCGGGCACTTAGGTAGAAATGTAACGCCTGTGTAACTTAAAGCGGTGGTTCACCCTCCTTCACATCATTAGACCATTACATTCGGCATCGTAGCGCGAGCTACGGTATGCCGGTCTTAAATTTTTAATCCCCGTACTCACTGTGCTATCGATGATTGAAGAATCCGACTCCCGGGGGGAATGGGCGTGCCTATGGAGAGGGAGGATGATTGACGGCCGGCTCTGGCACGTCACGCTCCCCGAAGACAGCCGGAGTAGGTCTCGGCTCTTCACGGCGCCTGCGCACAGGCTATGCGCAGGCGCCGTGAATAGCCAAGCCTATTTCGGCTATTTCCGGAGAAGCGTGACGTGCCAGGGCCGGCCGTCAATCACCTTCTCTCACCATAGGAACGCCCATTCCCCGGAATCTTCAATGAGCCATAGCACAGTGAGTACGGGGATAAAAAATGTAAGACCGGCATACCGTAGCTCGCGCTACGATGCCGAATGTAATGGTCTAATAAAAAAAAACATTTTTTTTTTTTTAACAGGGTGAACCCCCGCTTTAACTGCTGAAAGTTAAGTTAGGCAGCTTTTTTGAGAATTTGGCCCTATATGTGTAAAGCTGGTAGAGACATCCCCAAAAAGAATTGCAGCTGTAATTGCAGTGAAAAGCAGTTCTACAAAGTATTGATTCAGGGGGGCTGAATACAAATGCTAACCACACTTTTCACATATATTTTTGATAAAAAAAATAAAAAAACATTTATAATTTTCCTTTCACTTCACAATTATGTGCCACTTTGTGTTGGTCTATCACATAAAATCCCAATAAAATACATTTTACATTTTTGACAAAATGTGGAAAATTTCAAGGGGGATGAACACTTTTTTAAGGCACTGTACATGTGTAGACACACTATGCAGGGCCGGATTCCAGACAGGCCTCGGGGTGGCAGTGAGTGCAGGGGCGGTGCCACATTCGCAACAAAAACAAAGTTGTGGTGAGTACAGATCACGCACTGTTATATTCTCCATTGCTAAACGTACACACTAATGACACCGCCAGTGACAGCCTGTGTCTGACAAGCAGTTCTCATGTCCAATAAACACACACCATAGTAGCCAGCGCATCCAATCAACGCTTACCAAAATAGCTTCTAGCGATACCATGTCACGCCCACCGGCATGGCGCTACCAAACTCAAAGCAAAATTCCCTTAAGGGAAGCGTGCCTGCAGACAGACGTCACCGTCTACCAATAGCAGCGAGCATTGGCGCTAGTGGGCGTTCGCTGGTCCCAAGCGCTGGGTGTACCCAGGGAAAGTAGGCAGGGTTTCGGCTGACTGTAGGGTTTGGTTGTGGCTGTGAGGAATGTAGCGTTGTGAATATGAGGTATATGTTTGTGTATTGTAACAGACAAATGATTTATTGGACGGCGCACTCCCCGGAGGTGAGTGTTGGGGGGTCACAGTGTGAGGGCCGCTCTCTGCTACATCCTGAGGGGCTCAAGGCCTTTTATATTACAGCCTGACAGGATTGGTGGGAAGACTTGTGGAGAAGAGAGGAGAGGAAAGTGTCCATATGACCTTCTGTGTCAGGTGAGATGCTGCACTCACTCCTATACACAGTGGGGTAGATTCAGGAACAATTTCCGCCGGTGTAGACTGAGATTGCGCTGTAAATGGCAATTTGCGCCGGCGTATCTCCGCGCCGTATTCAGCAAACAATATTACGCCGTAACGTAGATTTTTTTTTTCGCTTGGACCTTTCCACGCCGGTGCGGCGTGGGCGCCCATTTACGCTGGTCTGAACTAGCGCGGCCCTGGTTTTTCTATTTTAAATATGCAAATGAGGGAGTTGGTCCGATTCAGCAAATTACGAATTGCCGGCGCAGGCTACTCCCGGTGCGTGTAACTCTGGTTTGCAGCGGAAAGTTACCCTTTATAAAGCAGGGGTAACTTTGCACCAGACTTGCTCAAGTCAGCTGGAGAGGGCCCGGATGGCCCGGATGGGAACCCCCTTAAAGGTCCGGAGGCCACCAGGGCCCCAGATGGCAACCCCCCTTTTTTTTATAAAAATAAATTACCAAATAAAGGGGGCTTTCCATCCGGGACCTCTGGGCCCTTTAATAATAATAATAATAATAATGATAATAATAATAATTATATATATATTTTTTTGTCCGAAAGGCACTGGCCGTGAACTTGTTCTGCATACAGACGGCAGAACTTTTTCAGCCAACATTCACGAAACTACGTAGTTTTTCTGCTCTTTTGTCCGATGGAGCGTACAGACAGTTTGATTATACGACAAAACACGTCCATCGGAATATTCGATCCCAAAGGTGTTGAGGTCAGGACTCTGTGCAGGCTAGTCCAGTTCCTCCACCCCAAACTCACTCATTTATGTCTTTATGGTCCTTGCTTTGTGGACTGGTCCAAATCATTTGATGAAAGGGGGGATTATGGTGGGGGGTTGTTTTTCAGGGGTTGGGTTGGCCCCTTAGTTCCATTGAAGAGAACTCTTAAGGCGTCAGCATACCAAGACATTTTGGACAATTTCATGCTCCCAACTTTGTGGGAACAGTTTGGGGAGGGCCCCTTCCTGTTCCAACATGACTGCTCACCAGTGCACAAAGCAAGGTCCATAAAGACACGGATGAGCAAGTTTGGGGTGGAGGAACTTGACTGGCCTGCACAGAGTCCTTACCTCAACTCGATAGAACACCTTTGAAATGAATTAGAGCAGAGACTGCCAGGCCTTCTTGTCCATCAAAAAAATATAATTACAAATATATTAAAAAAAATATATATTTTTTTTTTAAAAAAAGGGGGGTTCCTATCTGGGCCCCTGGGGACCCCCGGGCCCCTTACAGGTGTACTGCCTGTACCCCCCTGATGGCGGCCCTGGTCATAAGTCTCCATTGCTGTTATGAGGGCTGACATCTCCTGGGTGTTAAAGTTTTTTTTCCTCCTCTGCCTGTGGGGAACGGGAGCAGCCATCTCACAGCAAATGTACCTTCCCTGGGGGGGGAATAAAACTGGATGTACATTTGCATCGGCTGGGCGTAAGTTGGGCCGGCGTATCTCTGTAAGTTGGGCCGGCATAGTTGTGAGCATGCTCAGAAGGGAACGAACGTACTGAGCATGCTCCGTTCAAGATACGCCGGGCGTAAATCACTGCTCCACGTTCAGAACATCATTTGCATAAGGTCACACCCACTTCCACTTACGCCGAGGAAATTAAGTTAGGCCGGTGCAAAGTTAGGCACAAGTGCTTTGTGAATACCCTACCTGCCTCTCCACGCTGGTCCGGCGTAGTGTAAAAAAGATGCACTGCGCCGGACCAAAGATCAGCTGATGTTCCTGAATCTGGCCCACTGTAATATAACAGCAATAAGCTCATCTCTGCCTGCTACCCATTCTGGTCCTGTTCCTGACCCGTGTTGCTTCCCGGTACTTCTCCTGTGTACATAGTTAATCAGATATTTTGTTTTCCTACATTTCATGCAGTTTACTGGGTTATGTATAGGTTGCTGTATTTACAGTATGTTTTATGTCACATATACAGCAACAGGAGAAGTACTAGGAAGCAACACGGGTCAGGAACAGGGCCAGAATGGGTATCAGGCAGAGATGAGCTTGGTGTTGTTATATTGATACATGCCCATATTTAGTCAATGTCATTTATCTTTTTTTTTTTCTAAAACCACATCAGATTCTACCACAGCAAGAGACTTGCTCGTGATTTAATTAATTTATAAATATAGTCTCTTCTTCGGTTTTGCATCATTTGTGGTTTTCCGTATATTATTTTATATATTTATCTTTTGCTTCCTTCATTTTTTTATTTTTTTCCCCCTTTTTTTAATTACTATTAGTTTACGTATCAAATTTGATTATAGACAAAACCCTCTCTCCGCTCCCCCCCCCTATCTCCTAATGGTTTGTTCCTTCCTCTTTATTCCTCTATTATTTTTTCCACATATTCCTCCGATGATTTAAAGTCTTTGCACTGTCTCCATGCGCGCGGGAGATTTCCTTTCCAGCATGGGTCGGCGGGGCCGGCCCTTCAGCCGAGGATCCCCCCTGCGCATGCGCCGCTGCAATCAGCGGCACATTGCGAGGGGAATATCTCCTAAACTGTAGAGGTTTAGGAGATATTCTTTATATCTACAGGTAAGGCCCCATACACACCATAGAATCTATCCGCAGATAAATCCCATCAAATGGGTTTCTGCGGATATATCCTATGGTGTGTACACTCCGTCGGATATTTATCCGCGGATAAATCTCCCCTGGGATGGATTTCCAGCAGATGGATATTTGCTGACATGCTCAACAAATCCATCTGCTGGAATCCATTCCAACGGATGGATCCGCTCGTCTGTACAGACTTACCGGATCCATCCGTCCAAAGGGATTCCCCGCACGCGTCGTAATGATTTGACGCATGCGTGGAATTCCTTATATGACAGCGTCGCGCCCGTCGCCGCGTCATAATAGCGGCGACGGCGCGACACGTCATCGGCAGAGGATTTCAGCGCGGATTTCAATGCGATGGTGTGTACACGCCATCGCATAGAAATCCTCTGAAATCCTCGAGAGGATTTATCCGCGGATACGGTCCGCTGGACCGTATCTGCGGATAAATCCTCTCGTGTGTATGGGGCCTCAGCCTTATTATAGGCTTACCTGTAGGCAAAAGTGAAAAAAGTGGGTTTACAACCACTTTAGGTTGGCCCCGCGTCACAACTACATAGATATTCCATTTTGTTGTAGTTTTCCACTCTTTCAAACCATTCTTTTATATCTGTTTTTTTTATACTTTGCCAATTTTTGGGTATGAATCCTTTTGCGGCATTTATTAATGGTGGGATTAATGTTTTCCTATATCTTATGTTTGATTCTTTTGATTCATGGAACACACAAGCTTGTATACTATTAGATATCTTTTCTCCAGTTATTACTTCCACATATTCCCGAATTTCCTGCCAGTATTCCTTTATCTTTGGACAGTCCCACCATATGTGTGTAGTTGTTCAAATCTGTCCACATTCTCTCCAACACAATGGGGTTTTGTCTTTATTATATTTATGAATCACTTCAGGTGTCCTATGCCATCTCGAAATGCATTTGTAGTTCATTTCAATTGTATTCATATCAGTTGCGGTGTTATGTACGGATGCTATTATTCTTTCAACTTGTTGATCCTCAAATTTCTTGTTTATTTCTTTTTCCTATTTCTCTATGAAATATGGTTTTCCTTGTAGCTCTGATTCTGTCAGAATTCGATATACTCTTGATATCACATGCCTTACTGGGGTTTGCATAGAGCATAGTTTTTCTAGTACAGGTAATTTATTGTCATCTCTTATGGGTGAGGGTATTGAATTTATCAGATGTTGTAGATATTCCCATTCGTTGATATCCCACCTGTTTTTTTCTTTTATCTCCAAGAGTGTTTTTATCTTTCTCTCTTCTGTGATGTCCTTTATTTGTGCTGCCCCCATTTTATCTCCCAACCGGGTCCCTTTCCCCGGTATAAAAAAATTTGTTTCCGTGAGTGAAATTAAGGGTAAATTATAAGTCTATTTATTCTGTCTGTGTATTAAATCCCATACTTTGAAAACATTCTTTGTTAATCCGTGCGTGTCTACCTCCAACACTCTATACTTTCGTGGTATCCATACATTTTTGTGAAGTGCTGTTTTACTTATAATATTTTCCATTCGATTCCATTTTTTTTCATTGTCTTTGGCCCAGATTCTCGTATATGGGCGTAAAACTGTGCGGGCGTAACGTATCTGATTTACGTTACGCCGCCGCAAGTTTTACAGGCAAGTGCTTTATTCACAAAGGACTTGCCTGTAAAGTTGCGGCGGCGTAGCGTAAATCACCTGGCGCAAGCCCGCCTAATTCAAATTAGCCGGGTAGGGGGCGTGGAACATTTAAATTAAGCGCGTTCCCGCGCCGAACGTACTGCGCATGCGCCGTCCGGAAAATATCCCAGGGTGCATTGCTCCAAATGACGTCGCAAGGACGTCATTGGTTTCGACGTGAACGGAAATGGCGTCCAGCCCCATTCACGGACGACTTATGCCAAAGACGTAAATTTTAAAATTTCGACGCGGGAACGACGGCCATACTTAACATTGGTTGCCCCTCATATAGCAGGGGCAACTTTACGCGGCGCAAATCTAACGTAAACGTCGTAACTTCACTGCGTCGACCGCGCGTACGTTCGGGAATTTGCGTATTTTGCTAATTTGCATACTCAACGGGGAAAACGACGGAGGCGACACCTAGCGGCAAAAAAAAAAAAATTGCACTGAAGATCCGACAGCGTAAGAGCCTTACGCCTGTCGGATCTAATGAATATCTATGCGTAACTGATTCTAAGAATCAGTCGCATAGATACGACGGCCCAGATTAGGACTTACGACGGCGTACATTGCGTTGCGCCGTCGTAAGTCCTTTGAGAATCTGGGCCTTTGTGTTTATTTCCCCATTCTACCATTCGCTCAATAATCGTGGCCTTGTAATATCTATTTATATCCGGTGCTGCTAATCCTCCGTGTTTTTTTCGATTTGTTAATGTTGAAAAGTTTACTCTCGTTTTTTTGTTTTTCCATATATATTTTATCAACATTGTTTTAATGGTCTTAAAAAAACTCTGTGGGATGTCTATGGGTAACATCTGGAATGTATGTTATTTTTGGGAGGATAGCCATTATAAAAGCGTTTATCCTTCCTATGAAAGGCCATGAAAGTGGTCTTGTTATGTTCTTTTTTTAGGTCTGTTTTTATCTCATTTAGCAGGGGGATATAATTAGCAAGATACAGGCCATGTACTGTAGGTGTCAGTTTAACCCCAAGATACGTCAACTCTCCTTTCATCCATGTAAATGGATATTGTTTTTTCCGCATAAGTTCTTCTTTCTTCTCCACCCCTATATTTAAAATTTCTGTTTTTATAGGATTTATTTTGAAGTTCGAAAGTTCTCTGTACTTTTTTATTTCCTTAGCTATGTTTGGCAAGGTCACCCTTGGGTTGGTTATGTACATTAAGATATCGTCGGCGTTGGCCGCTACCTTATGTTGTTCTTCGCCTATTCTCGCCCCTTCTATATTTTGGTTATTTCGCAAAGATGCCAGAAAAGGTTCAAGCGTTAGTACATATAGAAGTGGCGAGAGCGGGCACCCTTGTCTAGTCCCGTTGTGCATTTCATAGGGCGATAACATCTTGCCATTAACCTTGACCATTACCGTTGGTCTACTGTACAGGTTTTGTATCCAATGTCTAATCTTGGGTCCCATTCCCAGATGTTGAAGTATGTCCATCATAAATCCCCAGTCTACCCTGTCAAATGCTTTCTCAGGGTCTATTGAACATTTATCATTTTCCTTTCACTTCACAATTATGTGCCACTTTGTGTTGGTCTATCACATAAAATCCCAATAAAATAAATTTTACGTTTTTGACAAAATGTGGAAAATTTCAAGGGGGATGAACACTTTTTCAAGGCACTGTACATGTGTAGATACACTATGCAGGGCCAGATTCCAGACAAGGCCACCAAGGCCAGGCCTCAGGGCAGCAGTGAGTGCAGGGGCAGCGCCACATTCGCAACAAAAACAAAGTTGTGGTGAGTACAGATCACGCACTGTTATATTCTCCATTGCTAAACGTACACACTAATGACACCGCCAGTGACAGCCTGTGTCTGACAAGCAGTTCTCATGACCAATCAACACACACCATAGTAGCCAGCGCATCCAATAACGCTTACCAAAATAGCTTCTAGTGATACCATGCCACGCCCACCGGCATGGCGCTACCAAACTCAAAGCAAAATTCCCTTAAGGGAGGCGTGCCTGAAAGACAGACGTCACCGTCTACCAATAACAGCGAGCATTGGCGCTAGTGGGCGTTCGCTGGTCCCAAGCGCTGGGTGTACCCAGGGAAAGTAGGCAGGCTTTCGGCTGACTGTAGGGTTTGGTTGTGGCTGTGAGGAATGTAGCGTTGTGAATATGAGGTAGATGTTTGTGTATTTTAACAGGCAAATGGTTTATTGGACGGCGCACACCCCGGAGGTGAGTGTTGGGGGGTCGCAGTGTGAGGGCCGCTCTCTGCTACATCCTGAGGAGCTTAAGGCCTTTTATTTTACAGCCTGACAGGATTGGTGGGAAGACTTGTGGAGAAGAAAGGAGAGGAAAGTGTCCATATGACCTTCTGTGTCAGGTGAGATGCTGCACTCACTCCTATACACAGTGTAATATAACAGAACCAAGCTCATCTCTGCCTGCTACCCATTCTGGTCCTGTTCCTGACCCGTGTTGCTTCCTGGTACTTCTTCTGTGTACATAGTTAATCAGATATTTTGTTTTCCTACATTTCATGCAGGTTTATTGGGTTATGTATAGGTTGCTGTATTTACAGAGTGTTTTATGTCACATATACAGCAACAGGAGAAGTACCAGGAAGCAACACGGGTCAGGAACAGGGCCAGAATGGGTAGCAGGCAGAGATGAGCTTGGTGCTGTTATATTGATGCATGCCCATATTTAGTCAATGTCATTTATCAATGTCATAAATATGGGCCTGTGTCCATATAAGGGCAATGACATCACCAGTGTCCAACCCCCTAATTTACATGTGCTGCAGGGTAGTGAATGACCCACAGCTGATTGTATTAAAAAAATGCAACCTTGATATTTGTTTTGGGGAGAAGTTAAGAGGTCAATCAAACTCATCTCAAGTAGCAGGTTGGTTCATGGAGTTTCAGATCTAGAATATACAGTTAAAATACTGAGGCAGTGTATACTGCGCACAATTTTTTTTGTGTGTGTGTGTGGGGGCGGCATTGAAGGACCCGGCCTTGGGGCGGCAAAGGGAGTAAATCTGGGCCTGACACTATGGCTAAATGTTTGAGGACATGTGGGCATCATACCCTTTAAGTTTAATGAGTTCAGCTGTTATCAGTGAAGTATACTGTTAACAATATAACATACAAACAGATTAAGACAATAATGAGCTTCTTTATTTATTAGCAAATTATTAGCAAATTGTAGGACTTTTTCTGATATGACTGTGCTCCTCTACACAAAGCTAGCTGCATGTGGCTTGGAGGAACTCGAGTGTCTTGCAGAGCCCTGACCTCATCCCTACTGAACACCTTTGGGATTAATTGGAATGCCGATTGTGAGACAGATCAACATCGGTTGCTGACCTCACAAATGCTCCTTTGGCTGAATGGTCCAAAATCCACACAGTCGCATGCCAAAATCCTGTGGAAAGCCTTACCATAAGAGTGGAAGCTATTATAGCTGCAAAGGTGGGGCATTACATACCATATTAATGCCCACGGTTTTGGAATGTGATGTTCAACAAATATATATATATATATATATATATATATATATATATATATATATATATTAGGGATGCACCGAAATGGAAATTTCAGAACCGAAACGAAACCGAAATAAAAAAAAAATTCAGTCCGAAACCGAAACTGAAAATGAATTTTCTTTGTTTTCCCCTTATTTCAATTTTTTGGCGGCAATCGATGTGGCAATAATAATTGATGGTTACAGTGGCTGCGTTTAATGGCACAGTGGTAGCGTTTGATGGGCACAGTGGCGACGTGTGTTGGCAGTGGCATAGTGGCTGCGTGTGATGGCACAGTGGCTGCGTTTGATGGGCACAGTGGGGGCAAACTGGCAGTGGCAATAATAGATGGTTACAGTGGCTGTGTTTGATGGGCACAGTGGCTACGTTTGATGGGCACAGTGGCGACGTGTGTTGGCACAGTGGCTGCATGTGATGGCACAGTGGCTGCGTTTGATGGGCACAGTGGTGACGTGTGTTGGCAGTGGCATAGTGGCTGCGTGTGATGGCACAGTGGCTGCGTGTGATGGCACAGTGGCTGCAAGTGATGGCACAGTGGCTGCATGTGATGGCACAGTGGCTGCGTTTGATGGGCACAGTGGTGACGTGTGATGGCACAGTGGCTGTATGTGATGGCACAGTGAGGCTGCAATTAATGTTTTTTTTGGTAGTCAGATAAGGCAAGCATGGCTCAATAACACACAAACGAGCCTCACTGTGCCACTGTGAAAAAAATGGCACCTCAGTTAGTTAACCCCTTACCCCCCCCCCCCCCCCCCCCCGGAACTAGCCATTTAACATGAACACAGGGATAAAGGTTAGAGGTTTTGTGCTGCTTACTTTTAGTACACTGCTAGGTTCCTCCTAGGCATGCAGTGTGATTACAGGCTCACAGGCTTCGACACAGCTCCCTGCGCGCTCCGAGTCCTCCCTCGCCTCCGGCCGTGACGTCACGCGGCTCACGCTGCTGGACTATACCAAGAGAGTCCAAAGAGTAGGGGGAGTCCAAAAATCAGGAAATAGGAGCTAGGAGGACACCGGTGGAGCGCGATCAGCAGTCGGCACACAATTTGTACAGTGCCACTGCCCGCGCTATGTACAGGTCTGGCGGCCAGAGTGTGTGTCTGGCAGTCTGCGTGTACATAAGAACATTGCCCCCCTCTCGTAAACTAAATGGTACAACCCAAAGCTTCATTATCGGCAATTTTTACTGTGTTTCGGCAGGGACCCAAAAATGCTATTTTTGGCCGATATGTATCGGCCGCCGATAATCGGTGCATCCCTAATAAATAAATATATATATGGGTGTGGTCAAAGGAAGAGCTGCGCTGTTGTAAGCTAAAATGTGACACTAGTGATAATGAAGTGCTAGATAAATATCAATTAAAATTATGAAACACTGACTGACTGAAAACCAGGGCTTTTTTTCAGCAGGAACGTGGGGGAACGCAGTTCCTGCACCTCCACCACTAAATGTATGTAGGGGCATTAGGTGTGCTGCAGTGGTGTCACTAGGGGGGGCAGAGGGGGCCATGGCTCGCTCCCCTCAACAATATACTGTGCCCCCAATTTAAAAAACGGGAAGGCAGGGGACAGGTATGGACTGAACCGCCGTATTGCTGGCTCCAGCTCCTCCTCCTGAGTCTACTCCCGGCCACTGGTTGCTAGAGCTGCCTCACATCTAGCAACCAGTGACGTCAGAGCCAGCATTGATAGTTTTCTCCCCCTCCTTCCTTTCTCGCACGGAATGATGAGAAAGACACAGCTGATCTGCTCCTTCTCCCCTCCCTTGTGTATGCTTCGAGGAAAGTCAAGTGTGAAGCTAACAAAATTATTTAGCACCACAAAATTATACTTGGGACAGTACTGGGAGGTGGGTAGGGGGTAGGACCAAGGGACGGTGCTCAGAGGAGTGTAGGGCGCGTAGACAATGGGGGATTCAGAAGGGGGGAGTTCCTGCACCTATGCTCTGAGAAAAAAAGCCCTGGTGAAAACAATTATATTATATCTGTAAATAGGTCTGTGAGACCTGAATAGGATAACAAGAAGGGGTTCATTCCTAAATTAGGTAGAAACCTGAGAATTATCAAGTGAATAAATAGCAGTCCGTGTGAACAAACCAAAAACGTTAGGAATACCATTAACAAAGCGTCAAAGGTAAAAAAAAGGTAATATAATAAAAATTACTAATAAAGAGTGTCCATATAAACTTAAATATCCCCAGTGTTCAACTAATCCAATAGTCCAGGAAAAAGTGCTGACAGGATAGTGCCTCCACCAAATAACACTGCCGCTAACCAGATGGATGTCATCTCTAATTATAGGAGATCAATATGCGCATATGGTTGATATCCCAGCCTGGGGTCTCTATTGGTAGCAAAAATCCCTCAGTGTGGTTCAATATTTCATAGAAGATGTCTCAAACAACATAGAAATCCAGGATGCACCACATAAAAAAAAGGAAGAGACTAGCATAGCGTAAAACCCTTAAAAATTTAATAAGTAACATAAAAATGCACACTTACAGAAGAAGAAGTGAGAAAAGGCATATAAAATACCATCAAAATACCATCAGCAGCCCGTATTTTCCGGGTCTGGCGTACAACGCGGTGACATCAGAACGTCATTCCTCCCAACGTTTCGTCACTAGAGGGACGTAGTCACGGATTATAGCCACAAAGAGTGCCAAATTGACATTGATGACCTTGGTTGAGGAATGGGATGCCCAGCAAACTCATAGATGTGATGTAACAGAGGGTCTTCTGCACCACCTTAAAATTACCTTCGGTAGCTTGTCCCTAAAATATATTTAGCCAATCAAAGGTATTTAAACTTAAAGGTTTATTTTCACATTCCTGCTACTATTAAAGCTTTAACAGCACATTACTGCCGTCTAGTCCACGATGAGTTCTGTACTTGCAGCGTAATGTGTGCTGTAAGGGAACTGACCAAGTTGGGGACCTGGAAATAAAAGGCTCCAAGGCTGCTTTTTATTTTGAGCAGCTAATTCTACACAACTGTCTATTGTAATAATCTCCAACATCCAGCATGGGAACTGGTGCCGGAACATCTGCTCCGTGTACATCAGGGCGGCGGTAACATCTGTTGGGGACATGCGGTATTTCTCATTGTTATCTTCACAAAAACAACCTTGGCTCCCATCTTGTGTTTTTTCCCATTTCTGCCAATGCACAGCAGCCCATTCATGCTTCCTCTTCTGCCCATTGCTGAGAACTGGCAATGGTGAATGGAATAATTACCCATGGGTTAGATATACAGAAGATTCAAAGATCTCAAGAGACAGAAACTCAACAATAGACAGTAATAATGTTACATTATTACACAATGATAGACTTCATTCTCCATGCACTGTTTTTTTTTTTTTTTTAGCTTGGTTAAAGTAGAACTAAAGGCTCTTATATGACAGTTAAATATGTCCCAAATACAGTTGCTAAGTCATTCACAAGCTTCATAAAGTAAAAAACAAACAAAAAAAAACAATGTAGACAGTGCTAAAGAAGTGTCTTAGTGGATAGCAGGTGTAGTGTGGTGCGGTGGCAATTAACACTCAGAGTCCAGTAGTAACAGTAACAGAACTGTATTGTAATGGTAGCTCAAACAAGTACAAACTTCCGGTGGGAGGTCAACCCGACCAGGCACACTCACAGAAAGTTGCAGCAAACAGTGTAGCAGCAGTTCTCTTATGCACTGGCAGCGCCTGTCTTCAGGGATGAGATGCGATCTGGCTGGTCTGTGCCCAAACATGGAGGCTTCAAGGAAAGTGGGTATATCCCTGCTCTTGCCCCACTCATCCAGAATCGCTTTATACTGCTAATACTGTCCCAGACAGATGGATGACCTGTCCCTACACTACCCACACATGAAATGCACGCCTAGCCTGGGAGTCAGGTTCTGAAATAGACTCTGCCTAATCCAAGATGGCCATCAAAGTCATCTGGGGTGGCAGCATCCAATCAGCTAGCTTCCCTAGTGGCCCAGGAAACCATAGACTCTGGAACCAGTTTCCTCTTGACTTCCTTTCCCTCTGCAATGCAGCTGTGGTGCAGTGCCACCTGCAGTGGAGAAAGTAGACTGCACCTGCCTATAGGTAATAGGCAGGATGCAGGAGAGGAGTGCAGAGGGTATAACAGCAGGTTTCGGATTTGATTGACAGCAGCGGGAGCCAATGGCTGTGCTGCTATCAATCTATCCAATCAAGAGCCAGAACCCCGGGTAAAAAGGGGGGCTAAGGAGCCAGTGTCTGCCAGGTGTTTTTTCACCTTAATGCATAGGATGCATTAAGGTGAAAAAACGTGAGGGTTTACAACCACTTTAAGTAAGGCACAGAGTTCAGGAGTGAGGATTAAATAATGCAGAGAGTTCAGGGGTGAGGATTAAAACGGTTGTAAACCGCTTGGTGCTTGTTTTTTTTTCAGACCTGCAAGGTAAAGGCATAATGTGCTTCCGGGTCCAGGGACTTCAGCTGTGTGACTGGCCAGAACCTCAATGACATCACTCCCATGCATGCGCGGGGGAGCCACTGTTTAGGGCACAGGATTCTGAACGAATGGCTGGGTGGCCGTCCCTTCAGTGCGCAAGCACCAATAAAGTCATCGGCTGCATATATTGTAAATATCTGCTAACGGTGCACATTTAGGAGACATTTACAGTACCTATACGTAAGACTTATTATAGGCTTACCTATAGAGGTACAAGTTAAAGATTTAAGGGCCAGATTCACAGCTGAGATACAACGGAGTATCTCAGATACTCCGTCGTATCTATCAGAGTATCTATGCGGCTGATTCATAGAACCAGTTACGCATAGATATCCCTAAGATCCGACAGGTGTAATTGTTTTACACTGTCGGATCTTGGGATGCAGTACCGCGGCCGCCGCTGGGGGGAGTTCGCGTCGCATTCCAGCGTCGGGTATGCAAATTAGCAGTTACGGCGGATCCACAACGGATTTTCGCGTTCGCTACGTCGTCCGTAGTCAAGTTTCCCGTCGCAATTTTAGTCGTTATTTGACCTGCCCTAACTTTACACAGCAATCGTATTGCTGTATAAAGTATGGCCGTCGTTCCCGCGTCGAAATTTAAAAATTAACGTCGTTTGCGTAAGCCGTCCGGGAATACGGAATTACGCTACGCGCGTCGCTGTTCGAAAAAATGACGTCACTGCACGCAAAGCACGGCGGGAATTCCGAAACGGAGCATGCGCAGTAGGTCCGGCGCGGGAGCGCGCCTAATTTAAATGGCACATGCCCATTTAAATTACGCGGGCTTACGCTGGAGGCCGCCGGGGTAGTTTTCATCGCAAGTGCTTTGTGAATCAGGCACTTGCGATGAAAACTTGCGGCGGTGTAACGTATCTACGATACGTTACGCCGCCGCACTTCTACCTGAATCTGGCCCTAAGTTTGCAACCACTTTAAGTAACACACATCGTTCAATGTTTAATATTAAATATTACAGAGTCCAGGTATCTGGATTAAAGCGGAGGTTCACCCTAAAAACAATTTTCTAACATTACATTGAGCTCACTCTCGACATTGACAGTATGCCGATTTTTTTATTTTGCTGTACATACCTCGTATAGCTATTTTCTTACCCGGCTTCTGGGTAGTGCCTCCCGCGGGAGTGGGCGTTCCTATGCAGCAGTTAGTGATTGACGTGATGACAAAAACGACCCCCCGTCGCATAAGGGGCGCCACGAGTCGGCGCTATACGGCGCCTGCGCACCGACGTTCGGCTTCTTTCGGCAACTCGTGACGCTCCTTATGTGACGGGGGGGGGGGTAGTTTTTGTCATCACGTCAATCACTAACTGCTGCATAGGAACACCCACTCCCGTGGGAGGCACTACCCGGAAGCCGGGTAAGAAAATGGCTATACGAGGTATGTACAGCAAAAGAAAAAAATTGGCATACTGTCAATGTCGAGAGTGAGCTCAATGTAATGTTAGAAAATAGTTTTTAGGGTGAACCGCCGATTTAAGTACAAATACTGTAGCTTTTTAAAAATTCCGGTAATTACCGGTGCCTGGAGTCTAGCAATGTCTTTCCTTAGCTTAAGGTGACCAGATTTTTAAAATGAAATCCGGGGACATTTTTTTTTCTACTAGTTATGGCGGCAATCAGCGACTCTCTGCCCGCCTCCCTCCGCCTCACAGCCTGTCAAGTGTTACTCTCTAGCCCCCGGCTACTACTGGGCGGGGTGCAGAGGAAGATCACTCCGCCAGGGAAGGCAAGGAGATAAGCAGAGACTTGAGCCAAGGCAAAAGAACATGCGAGCGGATTTGAACCGGCATCAGGGCTGGACTGGGACAAAAATGTGGCCTGGACTTCATCCAGACTAGCCCACTTTGACAGGTCTCTCCCATGGCAGCCGGACAACTCCCGCCCCCCCGGCCAGCCAACCACGATGGCCACCCAAGCCCCCTCTCCTCCTTCATTAGCCATAAGCCGTTATACTTTACTAGAGTAGAACGGCTGGTACTGGTACTCTTATAGGCAGTACCAGTGGGGAAGCTAGACAATATTTCACCCGGGGCAAAAAATCAGTTCGGTGCCCCCCCTTGAATGAATGAATGAATGAATGAAAAACGTATATAGCGCGGCACATGCGAACTGAATCGCCTCTGGGCGCTTGATGTTTCGTGTCTCATGACATCAAAAGAGCAGAGTTTTAATCTGTCTTCTGAAAGTCAGGTGGTTTTCCTCCAACCGAACGCTGGTTGGTAAAGCGTTCCATAGTCTCGGACCTTGAAAAGCAAACCTTCTTTCTCCTTTGGACTTGTATTTGGTTTTTGGCACCTTGACCAGATTTTGGTCAGTGGATCGCAGAACGCGATTAGAATTGTGAGGTTCTATCTTGTCGCAAAGATATTGCGGCGCCTTCCCATGGATGCACTTATGTGTCAGGCAGAGTGCTTTAAATACAATTCTGTCTTTTACTGGCAACCAGTGAAGGGTTATCAGCGAAGGTGAGATTGATTCCCATGTCCTTTTCCCAGTCACCAGTCTGGCGGCCGTATTCTGTACGACTTGCAGACGAGCGATTTGGTACTTTGGGAGCCCGAGGTAAAGGGCATTTGCATAGTCCAGTCTGGAATTCACGATTGTTCCCACCACGACTGCTACGTCTTCTTTGGGGATAAATGGAATAAGTCTGCGTAGTAGGCGCAACAAATGGTGCGATCCGCTGACTACTGACCCTATTTGTGTGTCCATTGTCATGAAGGTGTCAAAAATGACTCCTAGACTTTTGACTTTGGAGCTAGGGGTGATGCTTTGGCCCAGAATGGGCGGCGGTGTCCAGGTTGTTGCCAGTTGACTCTTTCGGCTGGCGTGAAACAAAAGAAGTTCTGTTTTGGAACTGTTGAGTTTAAGATAACTCTTAGTCATCCAGTTTTCTATCGAAGAGAGACATTTCTCTAAACTGAGATGATGATCCTTTTTGTTGCAGATGCGAAAATACAATTGTGTATCGTCTGCATAAGAGTGATAAAGTAGTTCTTGGCTACTGATAATATCAAAGAGAGGGCGAAGATAGATGTTGAACAGTACCGGTGACAGGGGGGATCCTTGGGGGACTCCACATGGCACCGTGCGTTTTTCCGACGTGAAAGATCCCAGTTTCACTGTTTGTGATCGGTTTTCAAGAAAGGAGGAAAACCATGGTAAATCACCTTCTGCGATTCTGGCTACCTCGGCCAGTCGCATCAGTAACATTTTGTGGTCTACTGTGTCAAAGGCTGCGCTTAGGTCCAGCAGAACCAGGAGACAGGATTCTCCCTCGTCTGCGGCCTCGAGGGCATCGTCCCATATTTTGAGTAAGGCCGTTTCTGTCCCGTGTCCGGGACGGAAACCTGATTGAAATGGATCGAGTAGATTGTGGGTATCCAGATGCTGTTGCAGCTGTTGTACCACTACTTTCTCCATTATCTTGGAGAGAATATTTAGGCCTGTTATGGGGCGGCGGTGAGTTGGGTCCTTGGGATCCAAGTTAGGTTTTTTCAAGATGGGCTGGATTGTGCCCTCTTTCAGCAGGGATGGCACTATGCCTTCCTTAAATGACTGATTTATAAGCTGTGTGATGGGAGGCGCCAGAATGTCGGCGCATTCCTTCAGCAGCTTGGTGGGAATGATGTCATTGGGTGCTGTGCTGTTCCGCAACGCACCAATGATATTTTTGGTGGTATCGATGGAGATGGGTTCCAGAGTGAACTTAGTTGATTGTAGAAGGTTTCTGTTGGTGTTTTGTAGTTGATTGAAGAGGGGGCTGAGGGGGGTATTATTTTGCAGAATACTTACCCGGATTCTTTCGATTTTGTCGATGAAGAAATCCGATAGTTCATTACAGAACTCTTGGGTGTCTGAATTGGGGACTTCAAGACATCCCGGATTCATGGTCTGGGTGACCATCTTGAAGAGTTCTCGGGGGCGGTTCATGGCGCTGTTAATCGTCATAGAAAAATGATGTTTCTTGGCTTTGAAGATTTCTTTATGATATTGTGTTGTTATTGCCTTGTAGATGATGAGGTGATCTTCTGAAGGGCTTCTTTTCCAGGCGGCTTCCGCCCTTCTGTGCTCTTGCTTCAGTAGTGTTGCCATATGGTTTTTGGGTAATCTAGATTAAATAGAGATATGTGGGTATATATATATATATATGTATATGCTGTGTCTGTGTATGAATATAAAGATATATATATTCTAATTATGAATATATTTCTCTAAGTAGAGGATGAAGATATCTCAGTCAGAGTACAAAGTTTATGGTTCATTTAGCATGCTAATTCATGGCATTTAGCATATAGCAAAGTTCATTGTTTGGTAACAGACATTGTGGAGCCAATGAATTAAACCACCTTATGTGAGGGACCCCATGCTGGGATGTTCAATCAAGATAGCCACATCCTGTTTAAGCTTGGGAAAAATTCACTTTACGCTGCTGTCGGATATAGCCACCAAGATTTGCATGAAAGGGGGCTGACTTATTTAGTCGGGCCTCCAATCATGATCCTAGCTAGGCCAACCAATGGGACGTCAGCTTAGAAAGATATACTCCACAGCACAGATTGATGGAGCTCACTTTATGGAACCATCACTTGATGGAAGGATGTCTTGATGGAGAGCTGGCCTACAGGCCGGGGTCTTAAAAAGGGTAACTATGATAATTACTTGTAGCAACTGCCCATGCTGGCAATCTAAGGTTTTAGAGGAATATACTCTGTATTCCTTCATGTAAATGTATGTATTTTAACCTATTTCTCTGAGTTTTGAGACTATAGATAGGTTCTGTGTGTTAGATTAGACTTTGTATAAGCTCTAATAAATGTGTTATATTAAAGCTTTTGCTCTGGACATTAGAACTCTCTTATTATAACCATATATCATATATGTGAGTTATTAAATCTTAAATATAAAGTTATTATGGTAACAGTGGCGACCACAGAATATGTACAGACTGGAAGTATTTAATACAATAGCAGAATATTGTGTATTAGAGATTAAAGCTTAGTAGGAGGAATTCAAGTTGAGTCAACTTATCCAATCCTATCTAGGGAACATATAAGTAAATATTTTTGTTTTTTTTAGTGGGTATTAGGAGACAATATACACCACAAGGTTTTTTTACTAAGGGATTCAAGCTGAGTCAGCTTACCCACAAGTTATTTTTAAGGTTAGTAGGAGTTCAAACTGAGTCAGTTTATCCTATCCTAGCTAGGGAAAATATATGTTAATATTTTCTAAGGTTATTTGATTTTTTTTTTTTTTGTGTTTCATTAATATCCCAAAATCATAATGTATCTTGGATGTACCATTAATTGGGGAGGAGATACCGGGATAGAAACAGCTTTGACACACTGAAAGAGTGGGTCATTGGGTTTGTGGAAAAAAATAAATGATTATTATTTTTTGCAATTTATACAATTTTGTTTAAGACACAGAAACGTGCTGGTTGTCTGTTGTCTGTAGAAAGACACTGAAATAGTGGTCTGGACGTTTGTTGTTCAAAGAATCCAACAAGTTTTTGTTTTATTTAAATCGTATGTCCACTAAAATTTAAATTTGGAGGACATTGGAAATCTACAAAAGATTTTTTTTTTACTTAGGTGTTATTGCTAACGTTGTAAAGTTACAAGTAGTAATATTCTCATTGTTGTTAGTTAAAGTACAAGACTGTGGAAGGCTTGCAACTGAAACTAATTTCTGCAAAAGATTATTAGGATAAAATAAGGTGCATTTAGCACCAATTTTTTTTTTTTAAGGATAAACCCTACCAAGTACTAATAATTTAATAATCTAAGTTGGTGGGAGATTTGTTTTTGGGTTTTTTTTTTTTTAAACTGAATTGGGTGTAGCAAATATTGGGGTTAACATAGCTGTGTTTACATTCCCATTGTGCACCTAAAGCAAACCTATTGTTCCGTGGGTGTGGATCTTAGCCCTTTTGTTTTGGTGTAGACTTCATTCTGTGAAGATAGTAGTGTTATGTTAAAACTGGTATCTGCACTCTGGGGCAAATTCTAAGTTCTAGACTTTGATAGTCGGCTCTGTGGTGTATTATTGTATCACCACTGAACTTTTAATCATGGAGAAATTGATGGCCAGGATGGCTAAAGTTAAAAATAGCGCAGAGATAATAAGGACAATGGAGGAATCCAAAAGCCCATGGCACCATGCACAAGAGTATGTAAATATAAAACTTACAGAGAGAAAATACAGCAAACGTGAGGGTAAGACCGCACTAATTTTTGCTGCATTTTGGTTAGCCAACAATTATAGGTCATTATTATTGCAGACCATTTCTCTCAAGCAAGATCTAGAAATTGCCAAAAGTAAAATCAGTACTCCAAGAGTTTCTATGACAAATACGAATTCTAGCCACCAGCAGCCAACAATACAGGGGCTGAATGCTGAAGACAGTAAATGTGAACAATTATCTGCATCTTCCAGCACAGTGCAGATGGTACAATCTACACATACCATAGATTGTAATGCAACAAGTTTCAGTATTTCTAGTTGCAACAGGAAAGTACCTGCGTCTGGAGTAGGTGATAATGCCAACAGTTCATTGAAAGATGGGAGCTCTTTTGAAAGAACCTCCATTTCTCTTACAGCAAACGGTGTTAATCAGGTTGTAGCCATTGAATGTTCTCAGCCTAAAACCACACCAGTTGTTAAAAGACGCTTTAATACTTTACAAAAGATAAAATGCTTCTCGTGTGGTTTATTCGGACACATTTCCCAGTTTTGTTTAGCTTCTGGTGAAAAGATATTAAAACCAAATCAGTATACAACAAAGAGGCGTGACGTAGAAGTGTACTCACCTCGCTGGGGTGAAAAGCCTAAGAAATATGAAAATACAAATTCATACATCCCTTCCTCAAATATTAAGGCCCAAAATGAGGCTTTACAGTATGAGATTAGGCAAATGAAACAGGAAAGGGATGAGTTTGTGAAAGAATTCCAGTCCTTTAAAAGAAACATTATTGACTTGAATTTGAAAAATGGATGGAGTAAATTTAGAAGGGTTTTAGATGTCTAGGACATTTAGTTTCACTAGATCAAAGTTTACCAAGGTACATGTAAGAATGTTGTATTGTTGGCTTTAAATAAGAAAAAGTGGGATAAGTAATAATTGTTTTGCTGCAAGTTTTTTTTTTTTTCAGGGTGAATCACAGAAAGCTGTACATATGCGTAACAAAAGGTCAAGTATAGGGTTTTGTTTTTCTCTTATTCGGTCCCTTTGTATTCTCCCAATGGCCAGAAACACCTAGCAATTCATTTGCAAATTACCAAAGCTAGGGGATTCAAGATAAACTAAGGTGTGTTTGTGTGGGTCATGGAATGAAAGGGTATGAATGGTCCATGTGTAAACAAGACTTTTTCTTTTTGTTTGTTTTGATTTTTTTTTTTTCTGTTTTTATGGAATTCATAATTGTTTTCTCTCTCTCTCTTCCCCAATCTCTTGTTTGTAATGAGCTCAATACTGGTACCAGTTTAAATTTATACTTTTTCTATAACTTAAATGTATTCGCGAATAAAAACCCTGTGCACAGGTACAAGATAAGTTTATTTTGTTTTTCTCTCTCCTTTCCTGGGGTTAGAGTGAAGTGTCATTCACTCTGACACTTGGAAACTACATAAAACATTATGCTGCACCTTGTGGCATATTATGGATCCAGTAGGTCCTATATTTCTCTGTTTTTCTCCTTCCAAAATTGACGCATGTGCTGGTAATATGCGTAAAGGGGGTAGGTCTGCAGGAGGTCTTCTTAGACGGTAAGTACTTACAAATACTTACAAATCCCACCATGTTTTTCCTATAATTTGTTAACTAGTTTGTTAACATACAGATATAGGAGGGAGTCAGTTACATGGGTCACTGTACTTACGGTGATAGACTCATTACCCCCGCTGGCAAGCATATACTGTCAGTTAGCCCATAAACCTCCTCAGAAGAGGTACAGTAAGATGTTATTAATGGTTTGGACTTTTGTATTTTAGGAAGAAATACACACATGGACAGATGATCGAAACCAAGACTGATCAAAATACTGTGAAACACAGAGGACCTTAAAACATAGTTTTTTAATGTTTGTTTTAAGGACAATCCTTGAATAGAATTAATTAGAGTCAGGCCCAACTAAATTCTAAAATATTTTTATTTACATTTTTTTTTTCTTTTAATGGTCTGTTTCATTAAACAGGGCCGGGTCTCTCTCTCTCTCTTTCTCTCTCTGATACCACTTCCTGTGGCCTGTTGGGCTGGAAAATTGATTTTCACTGAGAATCAATTAATATGGTAATCACTACAGAGAGGACATTGCCTTTTGTATAACAGCAATGCAATTTTATTTTTTAGTGTTTACTTGTTTTTATTTTTATTTTTTTTAATTATTTAGTTTTTTTGGTTTAACAAAATACATATTCAATGCTCTTTAACAATACAAAGGTTGGGGCAGCATTGAATCTGAATTTTTTTTTTTTTTTTTTTTTTGTATATACCCTTTTGGGTGTACTTTTTGTTTCCTTCTTTTTCTTCTAAGGAAAACTATTTTTCTTCATTTCCTATATCACTTTATTTTTGGTGATTCTGGAGGTTGTTATGGTGAAATAAAAAAAAAAAAAGAGGGGAGTAGGGGTAACATTATATGGACAACATTTAGAACAGTTAAAACAAAACAAAAATGTTGATATAGAAGATTAAAGCTTCCCTATATCATTTTGGGGATGGGACAAAGTTCCAACAGTTTTTCTTCTCTTTTGACACTGGATAAATGTTTTATATAAATGTGTGACATTGTAGCTATTACCAACTATGACAATAGTCAGCAACAGTCATGTGACTAGTTTCCTGGTATAGGTGACATTGTATCCTCTCTACAGTTCTAATATTGGACAGTCATCATATGTATGTGGTCATGGGTAATTTTTTTTTATGTTTGTCAGTTTTCTTTTTGTGCCATAACTAAGTTCAAAAAGCAATGCTTGAAGATCATATAGATATACTGGGACTGGTGAGACTCATAGTGATTGGCAAATAACAGAGTATAGTACAATTGTACTTAAGTAATTTAGTATAATCATTCCTGAAGCCACAAGTAACTGGTAACATCACACCTATCCACATTCTGAAATCAAGTTATTTTTGTCTGCTTACATGACACTGCCTAAATCTGCACGGAGATCTATTAAAGTGATGACCTCTTCCCTAGTCTGCTAAAGGCAGGACTCATACAGCAGCTACACATGGTAGCCAAGGACGGAGCTATATGCACAAAAGTGGGGCACCCCCCCAGGCTTCAACCCATCAGGGTTGGGATAACTGAACACAGCGTCAGTAAAAGGAGTTTGTGGTGAGTTGCGATGGCAACAAGATCCGCCTGGAAACTGGAAGGGTCACACACACACACACAGGGGCAATCCGCAGAAGGCGGGGCAGAGTTACTTGCAGGCATATGACAATGGAGGAAGAAAGATGGGGGATGGCAATCAGACTACCTGGCTGACGGGCTGAAGGTTAAATTGTTACACATGACAATGGTAAAGGGCCTCATATTAGGTCACAGTATATCTATAACAATTTTAATCAAAGGTCCTTAATACTCAGAATGACAAGATAAGCATTCATTGGAAGGCATATGTTGTAAAAGTACTCGTGTTTTTCCTTCTCTAACTTTGCCCACACTAATAAAGTACAAGCACAGAAAGCCAATAAAGGTGGTCCAAAGGCCATTACTGTATGATGTATCCAACTGGAATCGCCATGGAAGGCTGTCCCAGAAGCAAGGCAAACAGGACCCGATTGACATTATGGACTTTCGCACTATTATTATTGGACGGTTGAGAACAAGGATCCTCCAGTTTTCTTCCCCCCTTAATTTTTTTTTGTATGTTTGGTATCTTATGATTTTTATTATGGATTTATTACATCCAGAACAAGTGATGACTACATGTACTGGGATCCAAAAATATGAACTGTAGAGACGGAAAGTTTAAAACGTTTTTTTTTTCCCCACAGAGGTGTATATCATTTCAGAGGGCAAGGCCAAAAAGTTTTAAATGAAAGATTACACATAAAACCATTATTGTAGGTGTGGCCGAGTCTCATATTCTCAACTGGCCACAAGGGGCCATCTGTTGCCATATGGTTTTTGGGTAATCTAGATTAAATAGAGATATGTGGGTATATATATATATATATGTATATGCTGTGTCTGTGTATGAATATAAAGATATATATATTCTAATTATGAATATATTTCTCTAAGTAGAGGATGAAGATATCTCAGTCAGAGTACAAAGTTTATGGTTCATTTAGCATGCTAATTCATGGCATTTAGCATATAGCAAAGTTCATTGTTTGGTAACAGACATTGTGGAGCCAATGAATTAAACCACCTTATGTGAGGGACCCCATGCTGGGATGTTCAATCAAGATAGCCACATCCTGTTTAAGCTTGGGAAAAATTCACTTTACGCTGCTGTCGGATATAGCCACCAAGATTTGCATGAAAGGGGGCTGACTTATTTAGTCGGGCCTCCAATCATGATCCTAGCTAGGCCAACCAATGGGACGTCAGCTTAGAAAGATATACTCCACAGCACAGATTGATGGAGCTCACTTTATGGAACCATCACTTGATGGAAGGATGTCTTGATGGAGAGCTGGCCTACAGGCCGGGGTCTTAAAAAGGGTAACTATGATAATTACTTGTAGCAACTGCCCATGCTGGCAATCTAAGGTTTTAGAGGAATATACTCTGTATTCCTTCATGTAAATGTATGTATTTTAACCTATTTCTCTGAGTTTTGAGACTATAGATAGGTTCTGTGTGTTAGATTAGACTTTGTATAAGCTCTAATAAATGTGTTATATTAAAGCTTTTGCTCTGGACATTAGAACTCTCTTATTATAACCATATATCATATATGTGAGTTATTAAATCTTAAATATAAAGTTATTATGGTAACAGTAGGGACAGCTGGTTGTTGAACCAGCCAGACTTTTTTTTCCGGATGCGGACTTTGCGTTTCGGTGCTACTAAATCGGCTGACTGTAGCAAAGCTGTATTTATGGCATCCAGTGTATCTGAGGCTGTTAACTGAGGATGAATAGTTTCGATTCGGTTTCCCAAGGTAGATTTGAAGAGTTCCGAATGGAGCTTCTTCTGAGATCTAGCCCAGTGTATTGTCACCGGCTTGGGTGCTTTTATAACTGGTGGAATTTTGGAAATTATGAAACTAATTGCATGATGGTCTGTCCATGGCAAAGGTTCATTTCCCAAAATGTTTATTTTCAGATTTTGTCTGAAAATTAGGTCAAGTGTGTGACCTGAAGCATGTGTTGGCCCGCATATAAGTTGCTGTAGCCCTAAACCTTCCAGGTGATCGATGCAGGCATCCGCAATGGGATCCTTTGAGGAGTTGGCCCACAGATTGAAGTCCCCGAGCAGCAAAAGATGTTTGCTGTTAAGGGTATAAGTGGATATAAACTCCGTTAATGATGGCAAAAACTGCGATTTTGGCCCAGGTGGCCTAAAGCAGAGGAGAATGTGAACAGTCTCCTGGGGGGAAGTTTGAAGTTGAAGAGTAAGGCCCCGTACACACGACAGAGTTTCTCGGCAGAATTCACCGAGAAACTCGGTCAAAACCCGGATTCTGCCGAGAAACTCTGTCGTCTGTACAGTTTTGGCTCGATGGAGCCGCCGAGGAGCTCGACGAGAAAATAGAGAACATGTTCTCTATTTTCTCGTTGTTCTATGGGAGAAGGCGGCCCGCCGAGCTCCTCGGCGGCTTCATCCCAAAACTCGACGAGGAACTCGACGTGCTTTGCACGTCGAGTTCCTCGGCCGTGTGTACGGGGCCTAAGGGTTTCCATAAATGGAAGAGGATTTTGAAGGACCGGCTTAGTGATTGCAATATGAAACTTATGGATCACCGCCAGGCCTCCTCCTCTTTGCCCTATTCTGTTTTCCGTTATAATTCGATAATTTTCTGGCACCAATTCTCCAAGAATGGTGTTGCAGTCGTCTGAAAGCCAGCTTTCTGTGATAAAGAGGCAGTCTAGATCGTTTTGTAGTAAGAAATCGTGGATTTCTGATCGGTGTTTTACTCCCGATCTTGTGTTGATCAAAGCACATGATATGTGCTTGAGCTGGGTTAAATGGTTGAAATTTTTGATGGTCGATCGTTGATCGAATCTCAAAAGTTGGTCTATTTTTAAGGCCTTTTTGGTGACAGCTGGTAATACTGTTGCGAATTGTCTCAGACCCCAAATAGTTTCTGCAGAGTATCGCAGTTTAACCATTGTTGCCAGTCACCGGGGGGGGGGGGATTAATTGCAATAGAGGGAAGATTCGCTGAATCCTCTCGCTTGGCCTTGGTCCAGAGGAAGGCAAAAAAACCCTTGCAGTGCTAAGCCAATTTGCTGCCGCAGGGAAAAAAATTCCTTCCTGATCCCTGAAAGGCGATCGGACGAAACCCTGGATCAAGTACTGTTTGGAATGGGGGGGGGGAAGAAGGGTGTCACTGTAGCTGAGGAGTACCAAGATGGCCGCCGACCAGGCCACAGGCCTCAGGTTTGGGGGCTGTTTGGCTTGGTGGGTATGAGCTGGTTGTTAATCCAGGGGAGGATGGGATCCTCCAGGGATAGGGGGATGATCCCTGACAATTCCAGGAAAATTTCCAGGCTGTCAGTGCTCCTTTTTGCGGCACGCCGCTAGGCCGCGGCTGAAGCCACGGTCTTTCCTAATTGCGGCGGCCGCGAATAAGGCCTGGTCTGGCGCGGATGCGGGAAAGAGCCGCAGATCGCCAGAAAAAAGCGCTGCTATACGCGGCGGGAGGCCGGGGTGATTATGGGTGACTGATTGGGGTGCATGCGGCTCTAAGAGAAGGTAAACAGCCGCAATTTGGATCGCTGGAGTGGCTGTCCTGAAAAGGACGGTCACTAGCGATTCCTGGGGGTGGAAAGATGGCCCTGAAAGACAGGGTCTTACCCGAAGAGAGGGGCCCACGAAGGGAAGGAAGGAGCCGGTCCTATGGGCTGCAAGTTGATTCATGCAGCAAAGATTGTAGGAGCCTGCCTGTCTGCGGTGTCTAGCTGGCTATCTGTCTGGTCCCTGGAGAGAGCAGACTCGTCGGAAAGTGTCCTACTCCCTCACTGAACTGACACTGACTGATTATCCAGCTAAGCCTTGTCAGCTGTGATGAGCTCGGGTGTGTTCAGACTAGCAGGGACAAGTTTAGGCAGGAGTGAGAAACTGAAAACAATAAGTGCAGCGCTAAAGTTGATATTGAGTGGAAAAATGTTGCCAAAATCACATATCATTGGAAGTGAGAACAACAGAGGACTGTGAGGAATGTGAATGGGAATTCACTCAGCATGGGGGCAATGCTTGTAATGAGTCCATGTGTGTATAACCTAACAGGTGAATGGAAACACCGACCAGGTGCAATGAACAATGAAAAGTTCAATGAACAAATGGAAACAGTTCATAGGTATGCTTCCCAGTGGAAGGATAAAACACTTCAAACGTAATGCTGGTTCAGATAAAGAAAGTAGCAGTCATGGCTTGTCTGTAACAATCTTCAGAAAATCATATAAAGAGGGTGGATACTCTTACCAGCTAAGGTGGACTTGCATGTTAGTACTAACATCAAGTCGGATACAGCATGGTGGTCACAGCGGACCCTGGGCTCTGTACGGATGGATCTGTGGGATGGTCTCTCCAACTGGAACGATGGAACCGATCTTGTCAGATACCTCTCTCAGGAACAGAAACCCAAATGGACAGGGCTGATGACTCATGGATCAACACAGCATGTGTGGAAAGGAAAAAAAAAATGCTCCAATGGTGCAGGTCAAAAAAAACCGTGAAGGCTTTATTTGTAAAAAAATTAAACAATAAAATCACGTGAATAGTTATAAAAGGCAGTATGGGGTACTAAGCATGTTACCCGACTAGTTTCGGCTCTAAGCCATCAACAGGGGCATGGCCCTGTTGATGGCTTAGAGCCGAAACTAGTCGGGTAACATGCTTAGTACCCCATACTGCCTTTTATAACTATTCACGTGATTTTATTGTTTAATTTTTTTACAAATAAAGCCTTCACGGTTTTTTTTGACCTGCACCATTGGAGCATTTTTTTTTCCTTTCCACACATGCTGTGTTGATCCATGAGTCATCAGCCCTGTCCATTTGGGTTTCTGTTCCTGAGAGAGGTATCTGACAAGATCGGTTCCATCGTTCCAGTTGGAGAGACCATCCCACAGATCCATCCGTACAGAGCCCAGGGTCCGCTGTGACCACCATGCTGTATCCGACTTGATGTTAGTACTAACATGCAAGTCCACCTTAGCTGATAAGAGTATCCACCCTCTTTATATGATTTTCTGAAGATTGTTACAGACAAGCAATGACTGCTACTTTCTTTATCTGAACCAGCATTACGTTTGAAGTGTTTTATCCTTCCACTGGGAAGCATACCTATGAACTGTTTCCATTTGTTCATTGAACTTTTCATTGTTCATTGCACCTGGTCGGTGTTTCCATTCACCTGTTAGGTTATACACACATGGACTCATTACAAGCATTGCCCCCATGCTGAGTGAATTCCCATTCACATTCCTCACAGTCCTCTGTTGTTCTCACTTCCAATGATATGTGATTTTGGCAACATTTTTCCACTCAATATCAACTTTAGCGCTGCACTTATTGTTTTCTGTTTATACTTGACTTTGTTTGTTTGTGTGCTGGCTGCTACATGGTCTAAATTTCTCTAACTAGCGCAATTTTTTTCCCCACATTTTTTTACAGGAGTGAGAAACTCCCAGGCCATAGCTGTTGAGTCAGCTGTCTTTCCCCTCCCCTGTGCGCCTTCTGGTCCCCCCTGTGCTCCTCTGTCGTCGTCCCTGCTCCTCTGGTCCTCCCCTTGCTTCTCTGTTCCGCCCAGGTGCGCACTGCGGGGAGGGAGAGACAGAGGAGCAGAGGGGGGGGGGATGCGGTCCGCTGTCACTGAAGCCGGCCCACTGAGCCATCGGCCCACCGGGAAACTCCCTGTAGTCCCGATGGCCAGTCCATCCCTGACCGGCATGCACCCAAAACTGAAAAAATATTCCCTCCGCTCCGACCAGCACATGATCATCAGAAAGGGGCACAGATAATGGAAAAAAAAACACCCCCTTAAGCTAGTAGGAAAGTGGGGGGGGGGGGTGTAATTCAGAATGTTTTTTTTTAATTCTGCACTGACTGTCTTTGAAATTGCCCCAGCCCCTGTTCAAATCCAATCCGGGGCCAAAACCAAGGACAGACTTGGTCCGGGGACAGTGTCCTCAATCTGGGGACTGTCCCCTGAAATCGGGGATGTCTGGTCACCCTACCTTAGCTGGCTCTTCTTACCTCTGTGTGTCCCACCTTCTTGGATATAGTAGCTGGCTGTGGCTTCTTGAAGAACCACAAGTGGCTGCCCATAACACATGTGCAAGCTTGTTCAGTGCTTTGTGAATAGTCCTGCAGCCTTCTAGGACATGTGGTGTGTCCCAGGAGGCTGCAGGAGGCAGCAGCGCCATCCTTACCTAGGTGAGGATTGTGGAAGTGATTACCAATCAAATCGGTACTCCTTAAACCCCCCCCCCCCCTCAAAAAAAAAAAAAAGATCACCATACACCTGGGGTAGGCAACCAGTAGCCCTCCAACTGTTGCAGAACTACATTTCCTATGAGGAAATGCAAGGCTGGCAGTTACAATTACTCCCTGAGGCATGATGGGACTTGTAGTTCTGCAACAGCTGGAGGGCCCCAGGTTGCCTACCCCTGCAATACACATTTTTTTCGTATAACTTGCTAAACAAAAAAATGCGGTTTCTAACATTCCTCCAGTCGCACTACACAGTATGGATGGACGAATCTCTTGCTGTGGCTATTGAATTCTGACAGCTGGCTCCATCAGCTATCAGAATATCTAAACAGCACCTGTATCCAATTGGCTGGCACTTATCCATCCCGCTTCTTTCATTTTTCAGTTGAAGAAGGTTGGATGGGAGGGTGGCAACAGGTCCAACCCCAGAGCAAATCTTGTCAGGTTCATCGGGAATCGAGTAAAAGGTGTGTAGCACAGTGCTACTAGCACTACCCCCGTAGAAGCTGCTGGTTTAGATTTTGGATATCACGTTACCTCTATCCTCGCTGTCCAGGGTGAAAGAGAGTCCAAAGAATTTCAATGTCCACACACAATGTACCTCTTTTTCTTGGGATTTATTTTGGAGAACTTTAGTATAAGGCTTCATTTCCATGGACGTTTTTTGCAGCTTAAAAACCGCTCTCCATGTTAGTCTATGGCCTCATGCCCACCATGACGTTTTTGAGCTGTAGATGGCTGAGCCGTTTTTAAGCTGCAAAAAAAACCCCAGGACCAGTGCGTTCTGAAGCTCCAGAGTAGAGCTGTAAAAACGCCAGACGTTAAAAACGCTCAAACGCGCAAAAACGCTCAAAAACGCTACCGTGGCGTTTTTGAGCTCCAGCTATGTGCACGAGCCACACTGTGATTGGCCGAACAATCTTCTGGGACCTGTGATGTGTCCCAGAAGATTGCAGGGAGGGAGGGGGAGAGGTGAACTTCCTTGCGACGCTGCGGAACCTTCGGGACGAAAGCGGAGCCGGGTGCCCCTAAAAAGAGGGTAGCCCTCCCCCCAAAAAAATGACATGCCAAATGTGGCATGCCAGGGGGTCACCTTCACTTAAAGTGGAAGTTCCATTTTTGGGTGGAACTCTGCTTTAAAGCCTACAAGTGGAGTATATTCCATACAAGCAAAAGGTTTCTGCATAGAACTTCCCTTTATATTCACAATGCTGATCCCAGGAGGGCACACAGAACCATAGGCTCTAATTACTGCAATAAAATACATCCTGTTCCCTGATTCCTCCTTTCTTAGTTTTATACATTTCTTTTTCTCTGTAACATATGCTAGCATAATTACCATATGCAGGGATCCTTTTAAGGCTGAGTACAATAGGGGAGTCTAGTCCTATATTGCATTATGTTCTTTTATTATAATAAGGAAGAACAACACGGTTTTCCTTCATTCAGAAACCTACTGAGCTGTATGTTTGTTCAGCGTGTGCTTGGTCGCTAGTAGAACTTTATTCTTTGGATTTTAAGGAGCAACTATTTCATACAAGCAGATTTTTTTCTGTTACTTTAACCACTTACTGACCACTTTTACCCCTTTCCTGCCCAGGCCAATTTTCAGCTTTCAGTGCAGTCAAACTTTGAATGACAATTGCGTGGTCATGCAACGGTGTACCCCAATTACATTTTTTGCATTTTTTTTCCCCACAAACAGAGCTTTCTTTTGGTGGTATTTAACCACTTAACCCCCGGACCATATTGCTGGTCAAAGACCAGAGCACTTTTTACGATTCGGCACTGCGTCGCTTTAACTGACAATTGCGCAATCGTGCGACGTGGCTCCCAAACAAAATTGGCGTCCTTTTTTTCTCACAAATAGAGCTTTCTTTTGGTGGTATTTGATCACCTCTGCGGTTTTTAGTTTTTGCGCTATAAACAAAAATAGAGCAACAATTTTGAAAAAAATGAATATTTTTTACTTTTTGCTATAATAAATATCACCCAAAAATATATAAAACATTTTTTTTTCCTCAGTTTAGGCCGATGCGTATTCTTCTACATATTTTTCGTAAAAAAAAAAATCGCAATAAACGTTTATTGATTGGTTTGCGCAAAAGTTATAGTGTTTACAAAATAGGGGGTAGTTTTATGGCATTTTTATTAATATATTTTTTTTACTAGTAATGGCGGTGATCAGCGATTTTTATCAGCACTGCGACATTATGGCGGACACTTCCGACACTTTTGACACATTTTTGGGACAATTGTCATTTTTATAGCGATCAGTGCTATAAAAATGCATTGGA
Organism: Rana temporaria; assembly: GCF_905171775.1. Lineage (NCBI taxonomy): Eukaryota > Metazoa > Chordata > Amphibia > Anura > Ranidae > Rana > Rana temporaria. The sequence goes on along the minus strand of NC_053490.1, from coordinate 28,084,244 downwards.
TTACTATAAAAATGCCACTGGCAGGGAAGGGGTTAACACTAGGGGGAGGGGAAGGGGTTAAGTATGTTCCCTGGGTGTGTTCTAACTGTAGGGGGGGTGGCCTCACTAGGGGAAATGACTGATCGCTGTTGATACATTGTACATTTCTCCCCTGACAGGACCGGGAGCTGTGTGTTTACACACACAGCTCCCGGTCCTCGCTCTGTATCTGAATCATATAGCTACATTGCAGAGTACAGAGAGAAGGTCCGGGAAGCTGGAGCTCTAAAAAAAAAAAAAAAAAGCAGTTTGACAATGTTTTCTACAACATTGCTCAGCGACTACAGAAATCAAAGGGATGAACATAGATCTGCAAAGGAAGTCGGTAAGCAACCTGACAAGAAAAAAAATAAAAAGGAGAAGGAATCCACTACCGGCGCAAGTTAGCCATAGAGATTTCCGAGGGACAGATGACATTATGATGGCAAGATGCTTGTTTATTATTATACAGGATTTATATAGTGGCAACAGTTTGCGCAGCGCTTTACAACATCAGGGAAGAAAAAACAGTTACAATACAATTCAATACAGGTGGCATCAGAGGGCCCTGCTCGTTAGAGCTTACAATCTAGAAGGGAGGGTCAAATGGAACAATGGGTAGTAGCTGTGGGGGATGATCAGATGGACAAAATGAAAATACAGTTGTTAGATGTGGGTAGGATAGGCTTCTCTGAAGAGGAGGGTTTTCAGGGATTGTCTAAAAGCTAATAGAGAAGGAGATAGATGGACAGATTGGGGTAAGGAGTTCCATAGGCTTGGAGAGGCAAGCATGGGAGGAGGTGATGAGAGAGCTAGAGAGCAGGAGGTTTTAAGAAGAATGAAGAGAACGTACAGGTTGGTAGAGACTAGGTCAGTGATGTAGCTGGGGGAAGAGTTGTGCATGGCTTTGTAGGTAATTTTTAGTATTTTGAATAAGTGAGAAACTTATATAGTGCAACACATGCAAACTGAATCGCCTCTGGGCGCTTAGTATGCATTCCCTGAGTGAAATTTTTGATCTCAGAAGAGATGGGTTTTGATCTTTCTTCTGAAGGCCAAGTGGTTCACCTCCAATCGGATGGTGATTGGTAAAGCATTCCACAGGCGAGGTCCCTGGACTGCAAATCTTCGATCTCCTTTGGACTTGTATCTGGCTTTGGGTATCTGGAGGAGGTTTTGATTGGTGGATCGCAGAATGCGATTGGGGTTATGGGCTTTTATTTTTTCGCATAGATATTGGGGGGCATTTTCCAGAATACACTTATGTATTAGACAGAGTGCTTTGAAAGTGATTCTGTCTTTTACTGGCAACCAATGAAGGGATCTCAGTGAAGGTGAGATTGATTCCCATGGTTTTTTTCCCAGCCACTAGTCGAGCGGCCGTATTTTGAACGACTTGCAGACGAGTGATTTGGTATTTGGGGAGTCCGAGGTAAAGGGCATTTGCGTAGTCAAGTCTGGACTTAATTGTACCCACCACGACTGCTATGTCTTCTTTTGGGATAAAGGGGGCGAGTCGGCATAGTAGGCGCAGCAGATGGTGCGATCCGCTGACTACTGACCCTATTTGTGCATCCATCGTCATGTTGGTGTCGAGAATGACTTGGTCGAGACTTTGGTGCTAGGGGTGATGATTTCACCCAGAATGGGTGGGGGTGTCCATGTTGTTACTGGATGATTTTTCCGGTTGGCGTTGAAACAGGAGAAGTTCTGTTTTTGAGCCGTTGAGTTTAAGATAACTCTTTGTCATCCAGTTTTCTATCATAGTAAGGCATTTCTCTAGTCCGAGATAATGATCCTTATCGTTGGGCGAGCGGAAGCCAGTGGAGGGATTGAAAGAGAGGAGCAAGCATCTCCCCGCTCTATACCTCCGTGAGACGATCGCGGGGATCCCCGTGGTGATCGAGTCCGCAGGACCCGCGGTCCGACTCACGGGGGTGGCGGCAGGGTCCCAAGGCGACCACACGGACAGGCATTTAAAGGGGTTGTACAGGTACGTTGATATGCCTGTCCGTGCCATTCTGCCGACATATATGTGCAGGAGGCGGTCCTTAAGCGGTTAAATAATACCCGTTGGTCCTGCCATGAAGGCCGTTGTGCAGGCCCGTCCTGCTGTAGGGTGACAACACTCTGTCCCTGTCTACTTGTCACACACTCCCCTAATGGAGGCTACACGCTACTGCATGTTGCATGAAAAGGCATGGCTTATTGGTGTCATCAGAAAAAGTAATGATGTGCAGCATTTTCTGGAGTGCAAATGGGTAGGAAGTGGCTGAAAAACGCTACAGGAGAGCAGCAGTGCAGAGATGCAACAAAGGATTAAAAAAGGTATAAACAAGTAATACTTAACTGGTATTTTGCCATCATAATGTCAACTGTAATCATTTAGACTGATTATTCAGTCTTGCATAAGCCAGTCGTTCCCTTTGAAGCGACTCTAAATTAAAAGTAAAAAAAAAAAGAACCCTTTAATGTGTTTACAAATGAATGAAACAGATGTCTCTGTTGTTTATGAAAGAAATGATTGAGTGGATGAGGATCTGTCTGTGTGCACACATTTTCTGATCATTGCTGGATAAATCACAAGCAATATTTCACAAGTGCCATGAAAACCAAGCACAGCACCACGTAGTCCCCCCTCCCCCCCTATCCGTCATGCTTGTCCAATTTGCAATCCTGTGTGGATAGAACAATGTCGGCTGTCATCGTTATCCTTTACTCCGAGCATCACCGTCCTAGAATGAGAGCCTATCAGGTGTCCCCACACTTCACTGGCTGCATGCTTCCCATAAGACATCGGGATTTATGTAGTGAAGGAGGATAAAGGATGACAGGCCCGTGTTTTTTTAAGCTGAACTCCAGGCAAATATCAAAGACCCAGATCAATGCCGCTCTGTAATCATTAATACATCATTAACCACTTCAATACCAGGCACTTTCGCCCCTTCCTGCCCAGGACAATTTTCAGCTTTCAGTTGACAATAGCGCGGTCATGTAACACTGTGCCCAAAATAAATTTTTATCATTTTCTTCCCACAAATAGAGATTTATTTTGGTGGTATTTGATCACCTCTGGGGTTTTTATTTTTTGCTAAACAAACTAAAAAGCCCAAAAAAAAAAATTCTTAGTTTCTGTCATAAAATTTTGTTTTCCCCTTCACTGATGGGCACTGATGAGTTGGCACTGATAAGGTGGCACTGATGGCCATTGATGAGGAGGCACTGATATGTAGAATTGATGGTAACTGATATGCAGCACTGATCAACACCAATAGGCAGCATTGATATGCAGCACTGATGGACACTGATAGGCGGAAAAAGAAGAAAACAGTGCGTCCCATGCAGAAAAGGCTGCTAATGTGTAGTAGCGGTTATCCTGAGTAGACACTCCCCCAAATAGGCAAACTGATAGGTGGCACTGATGGGCAGCACTGATGCTAAGGTACTGACAGGTGTTACTGCTAGGCATCGATTGGCACTGAAATGAGCACTGATTGGCACTGTGGTGGGCTCTGATTGGCACTGTGGTGGGCTCTGATTGGCACTGTGGTGGGCGCTGGCAGACTTTATTATTCGGGCACTGTTGGGAACTGATTGGCAGCTGATTGGGACATCTGATGGGGCTGCGCCCATTATCAATGTGCTGATTATCAGCACAGACCCCCCCTCTAAAAGGAAGAGCCGCCATACGGCTCTCCCTGTCAGCGCAAACTGAGGCCCCGTACACACGACCGAGTTTCTCGGCAGAGTTCAGCCAGAAACTCGATCGGAGCTGGATTCTGGCGAGAAACTCTGTCGTCTGTACACTTTTGGCCGAGGAAGCCGACGAGGAACTCTGCAAGGAAATACAGAACATGTTCTTTATTTCCTCGTTCCTCAATGGAAAATTTTGGCTCGCCGAGATCCTCAGCGGCTTCACAAGGTACTCGACGAGCAAAACGATATTCATTTATTCAGTTTCCTGTGAATGCACAAACTACAACTACTGTCGGCCATCGCAGCTGACAGCTTGTAGTTCTGAATGGACTGCAGGGTCGCTGATGAGTGGCCTCGTAGTTCATTCACAAACCCTGCAGCTTGTAAACCATCAGCTCATATGGAATGCTTGTCTGGCATTGGCCCCCTGATCTACTGATCGCGGGTGCAACGCTTTGCAGACTCCTTAGGGAAAAATAATAAATGTAAATACATTTTCCTGCAAAAATATGTGCATTTATATATTTATTTTTCCCAAAAGGTGAACTTATGCTTTAAGGGCAGCAATGAGTGAATGTGTTAGGGTTTAATTTGTAGGCTGCTCAGCAAACTCATTGTAAAATCCACAAATTATAACTTTAATGCCAACCCTACTGCTATCACTAGGAGATGCGTTATTTTCAAGGCTAATCTGCAAGAGAATGTCAAACAAAGGGCACAGGGAGCTGGGCTCTGCCATGGGAAACATATACCAATGCATAGATTTTTTTTTCTTTAATTACCTTTCAGTGGGAAGTAGCTCTTTTAACCACTTAAGAACCGGAAAGGTTTTACCACCTTAATGATCGGGCCATTTTTTGCGATACGGCACTACATACTTTAAAGCGGATCTCCACTCTAAAGTGGAGTCCCGCTGATCGGAACCCTCCCCCCCTCCGGTGTCACATTTGACACCTTTCAGGGGGGAGGGGGGTGCAGATACCTGTCTACAGACAGGTATCTGCACCCACTTCCGGCCCTACGATACGGGCAAAGGACGGGTTTTTTCCTTCCTTCCCGTCCGTCCCCCCGTTGTATGCTGGGAACACTCGGCTCCCAGCACACAGCGGGAGCCAATCGGCGGGCGCAGCGCGACTCGCGCATGCGCCGTAGGGAACCGGGCAGCGCTTCACTTCCTGGTTCCCTCACCGAGGATGGAGGGGGGAGCAGCAGGGTGACGAGCGATCGGCTCGTCATCTGCTGCGATCACCGCTGGACTCCAGGACAGGTAAGTGTCCTTATATTAAAAGTCAGCAGCTGCAGTATTTGTAGCTGCTGGCTTTTAATATATTTTTCCCGTGGCACATCCGCTTTAATCGACAATTGCGTGAGTGTGCACGCTGTTCCCAAATAAAATTAATGCTTTTTTCCCCCACAAATAGAGCTTTCTTTCTTTTGATCACCTCTGCGATTAAACTTTTGTTGTGCTATAAACAAAAAATCTGCCAATTTTGAAAAAAAAAAACGGTATTTTTTACTTTTTACTACATATCCCAAAAAAATTAAAAAGGAAAAAAAGCAAATTTCTTCATCAATTTAAGCCAATATGTGTTCTCCTACATACTTTTGGTAAAAAATCCCAATAAGCGTATATTGATTGGTTTGCGTCTACAAAATATGGGATAGATTTAGGGACTTTTATTTTTTTGGGGGTGTTTTTACTGGTAATGGCAGCGATTAGTGATTTTTGCAAAACTGCGACATTGTGGCGGACAAATCTGACCCTAAGTGACATTTTTTGGGGACCAGTGATACAAATACAGTGATCAGTGCTAAAAAAAAATCACTGATCACTGTATAAATGACACTGGCAGGGAAGGGGTTAACACCGAGGACAATCAAAGGGTTAAGTGTGTCCTAGGGAGGTGCTGACAGGGAGTATGAAGAGATCGCTGTTCCTGATTACTAGGAGCAGACGATCTCTGTATTCCCCTGTCAGAACGGGGACCTGCCTTGTTTACATAGGCAGATCCCTGTTCTGCCTCTACTTGGCATGATCGCGGGTGGCCGGGGGACATCGGCGCATTGGCTCCCGCTCCGTGCCACACGCGCCTACAATATCTATTACATGGAACGACGTACAGGTACGTATTTTCACGCAATAGAGTTGCCTTGCACATAGGTGTGCGCAGCCTATTGCATTAGGGTGTGCACCCCAAAGCTCCAACACATTTGACATATTTATCGGCCTCTTCCCTGCTCTCAATCCTGAAACAATGGGAGGAAGAGGGAGCAAGGGAGCACATGGGGGACCCGGGCAACAGAAGGAAGAGGAACAGGGAAAGGAGAGGTTGCATATATTAGTACGGATCCCCTATATTTTCTTCCTGTGGCAGCTGAATGTTGACAAAAGGGAGAGGAGGAGAAGCCTACTTTCAGCTGCTGCAGGAGGAAAATACAGATTGCTTACACTGAATTCCACCCCCGCCACCTCTCCTGTCCAGGTTCTGAGGGTCGGCAAGGAAGGATTGCGGTTTACCTGTCACCTGCCCACCATTGACAGGATTAGGGTGTGCCCAGGCACACCTGGCACACCCCTTGCGCACGCCTATGGCCTTGCCGCAGTTTATCTGTGGCGGGCCGTAATTAAGTGGTTAATAAGGCTTAAAGTGAGACATAAAACAGAAAAAACAGGCTTGGGAAACAGAGAGGCTGAGAGTGTGTGCCCCCCCCCCCACCCAAACATACCCGGCCACATGCCCTCAAAAAAGAGACAAGAGCCTCTTCCTCTTAACCCTGGCCCAGTGGTTGTGAGTGTGTGAAGGGAGACCTTATTGGAATCTGGAAGCCCCCTTTAGAGTAAGTGTGCCCCCCAGATATCTGTCTTCCCCTATAAAAATAAATGTGTGCTACATTGTACCCACAGTTAATAATTCAATATATATATATATTTTTTTTAATAAATAGTAAACAATCACACACACCATTATACTCACCAATCATGTCACCCAGCAATGTAGACCCAGTGTCTATTAGGATAAACAATGAGCCCAGTTACCCAACACAAACAGGATGACCCGTGCACTGCTGGCAGCTGAATGCTAACAAAGGGGTCAAGGATACTGTCTGATGTCATTGACCAAATGTGGTCATAACCGGAGTTTGGTCAATAATGTCATCCAGGATGCCCACTAGCTTGTTTACAATTTGAAACAAGCAAGAAGGCAGGGGGATCCTTGGTTGCTAGGATGCTGGCAGTTGTCTGCATCATAACAACTAGGGATGAGCTTCGAGTTCGAGTCGAACTCATGTTCGACTCGAACATTGCCTGTTCGCCTGTTCGGCGAACAACGAACAATTAGGGGTGTTCGCGGCAAATTCGAAAAGCCGCGGAACACCCTGTTAAAGTCTATGGGAGAAATCTAAAGTGTTAATTTTAAAGGCTAATATGCAAGTTATTGTCCTAAAAAGTGTTTGGGGACCTGGGTCCTGTCCCAGGAAACATGTATCAATGCAAAAAAAGTTTTAAAAACGGCCATTTTTTCAGGAGCAGTGAATTTAATAATGCTAAAAGTGAAACAATAAAAGTGTAATATTACTTTAAATTTCGTACCTAGGGGGGGGTGTAAAGTCAGCATGTGAAAAAGTGCATGTTTCCCGTACATAGAACTGTCCCTGCACAAAGTGTCATTTCGGAAAGAAAAAAAGGCATTTAAAACCGGCTTTGCGGCTCTAATGAATTGTCGGCTCTGGCAATTCAGAGATGATTCATTCATAAAAAAAAAAAAAAAACGTGGGGGTCCCCCAAATTCCATTAACAGGTCCTTCAGGTCTGATATGGATATTAAGGGGAACCCCGCCGTCAATTAAAAAAAAAAAATTACGTGGGGTTCCCCCCAAATATCCATACCAGACCCTTCAGGTCTGGTGTGGATTTTAAGGGGAACTCCACCCCAAATTTAAAAAAAAAAAATGGCGTGGAGTTCCCCCAAAAATCCACACCAGACCCTTATCCGAGCACGTTAACCTGGCCGGCCGCAGAAAAGAGGGGGGACAGAGTGCGCCCCCTCTCCTGAACCGCACCAGGCCACATGCCCTCGAAGGACGAGGGTGACGTACAAGGGTGTGTCAGTGGGGGCGGGGTCACGTGACGGGTGGCTGCTTCCCCTATATAAGAAATGTCAAAGCTCCAGCGCGTCATTCCGCTGGGCTGTGTCCAGCGGAGAGAGGAGCTTGCCTGCTGCGCTCTGGACGGATGGATCTTCTCATCGCTGGAGCGGACCGCTGATCACCCATCGCTGGAGAGATCATCCGTCGCTGGATAGAAGACAACGTTGGAGCAGGGAGCCGCGTCGCTGTATTTTTTTTTTATTAATAAAGGAATTTTTTCTATGGTGTCGGTGTGTTTTTTTTTAACTATTTACACTTCCTTTGTGAAATGGTAGAGGTACAGTGTACCCCATTACCAATTCACATAGGGAGGGGCAGGATCTGGGGGTCCCCTTTGTTAAAGGGGTCTTCCAGATTCTGATAAGCCCCCCGCCCGCAGACCCCCACAACCACTGGGCAAGGGTTGTGGGGATGAGGCCCTTGTCATCCCCACAACACATCCTCCTCGTGTTGAGGGCATGTGGCCTGGTGCGGTTCAGGAGAGGGGGGGCCGCACTCTGTCCCCCCTCTTTTCTGCGGCCAGCCAGGTTAACGTGCTCGGATAAGGGTCTGGTGTGGATTTTTGGGGGAACTCCACGCCATTTTTTTTTTATTTGGGGTGGAGTTCCCCTTAAAATCCACACCAGACCTGAAGGGTCTGGTATGGATATTTGGGGGGAACCCCACGTCATTTTTTTTTAAATTGACGGCGGGGTTCCCCTATATATCCATATCAGACCTGAAGGGCCTGTTAATGGAATTTGGGGGGACCCCCAGCTTTTTTATTTTTTATGAATGAATCATCTCTGAATTGCCAGAGCCGACAATTCATTAGAGCCGCAAAGCCGGTTTTAAATGCCTTTTTTTCTTTCAGAAATGACACTTTGTGCAGGGACAGTTCTATATACGGGAAACATGCGATTTTTCACATGCTGACTTTACACCCCCCTAGGTACGAAATTTAAAGTAATATTACACTTTTATTGTTTCACTTTTAGCATTATTAAATTCACTGCTCCTGAAAAAACGGCCGTTTTTAAAACTTTTTTTTGCATTGATACATGTTTCCTGGGACAGGACCCAGGTCCCCAAACACTTTTTAGGACAATAAATTGCATATTAGCCTTTAAAATTAACACTTTCGATTTCTCCCATAGACTTTAACAGGGTGTTCCGCGGCTTTTCGAATTTGCCGCGAACACCCCTAATTGTTCGTTGTTCGCCGAACAGGCGAACAGGCACTGTTGGAGTCGAACATGAGTTCGACTCGAACTCGAAGCTCATCCCTACTGGTCGACAATAAACCCGGCGGGAATTCTAGGTTACTCATAATTGGTGTGAGTGGGCCAGGGATTGAAGAGATACCAAGCTTTTAATAATGATGATGTCAAAGGTGAAAATGTTTTTGTCTAGGGGGGGGGGGGGGGGGTGAAATTTAGGCGTAATCCAAGGAAGATAGGTCAAGGGGACCTGTGTTTTTTGTTACTCAATAGTTACACACTGGTTTGATTTACCATGATAAAGTCAATCTACTATTCTAGTCAATACGGATGCTATTTGGTATAGTTCCATAGGCGGTAGACCTGCTCCCCCCTCGGTTTTCCGATTTACTAAGATGTCATAACGGAGCATAGCTGTGGAGTTCGATCAGAGATACCTTAGTAAGCTAGATCGTAGCGAACGGAAGAAAGCCCCCGGGAGTGTTATAGATAGCATTTGATATAGATATAAAAAAAAAACGAGGTAGAAGATCGTAGCGAACGGAAGAAAGCCCTCGGGAGTGTTATAGATAGCATTTGATATAGATATATAAAATGGATATTCTACCTCGTTTTTTTATATCGCCATTCTCCCTATCCTGGAGTGTTTTCCCCCTAGCCCTAATCTGCAGTTGGCTAATAACGAAGCTCAGCATAGGCAAATAGTTCAATGCATAGATCTTTTCTTCTTCTTCCGCACTTTACTGACATAGCACAGGGACATACTAGCAGAATCTTCAGCAGGGAACACCACATATGAGGTTAAACATTCTTTAGCAGTTATTTCTTTTCAATTTTTTTTTAATTAAACCTTATTGCAAGTTACAATTATTCGACAGTTAAGTAATTTTACAGAATATGCAAGTTGGACGTATATGTTAATAAGTGTCTTTATCATATTAAAACAAACCAGAAGGAGGCGGAAAGATTATATACCATAAATCTATTCCTCAATAGGGGAGTTGTACTTTTCTAAAACTCAAAGTGGAGTTCCAGGCGTTTTTAATGTTTATTAAAAGTCAGCAGCTACAAAAAGTGTGGCTGCTGGCTTTAACCACTTAAGCCCCGGACCTTTAGGCAGCTAAATGCCCAGGCCAGGTTTTGCGATTCGGCACTGCGTCGCTTTAACAGACAATTGCGCGGTCGTGCGACGTGGCTCCCAAACAAAATTTTTCCCCACAAATAGAGCTTTCTTTTGGTGGTATTTGATCACCTCTGCGTTTTTTATTTTTTGCGCTATAAACAAAAATAGAGCGACAATTTTGAAAAAAAAAATGCAATATTTTTTACTTTTTGCTATAATAAATATCCCCCAAAAACATATATAATTTTTTTCCCTCAGTTTAGGCCGATACGTATTCTTCTACCTATTTTTGGTAAAAAAAATCGCAATAAGCGTTTATTGATTGGTTTGCACAAAATTTGTAGCGTTTACAAAATAGGGGATATTTTTATTGCATTTTTATTAATTTTTTTTTTTTTACTACTAATGGCGGCGATCAGCGATTTTTTTCGTGTCTGCGACATTATGGCGGACACTTCGGAAAATTTTGACACATTTTTGGGACCATTGTCATTTTCACAGCAAAAAATGCATTTAAATTGCATTGTTTATTGTGAAAATGACAGTTGCAGTTTGGGAGTTAACCACAGGGGGCGCTGAACGTGTTAGGCTTCACCTAGTGTGTGTTTACTAAAGTAGGGGGGTGTGGCTGTAGGTCTGATGTCATCAATTGTGTCTCCCCTATAAAGGGGATGACACGATCAATGCAGCCGCCACAGTGAAGCACGGGGAAGCCGTGTTTACATACGGCTCTCCCTGTTCTTCAGCTCCGGGGAGCGATCGCGACAGAGCGGCTATAAACGAATAGCTGCGCCGTCATCCCGGATCGCTCCCTGAGGTAAGTCGCCCGCCGCACGCAGCGGGGGGGGGGGGGTCCCGATCGGACCCCCAACCCGCGGAAAGGCAAGGACGTATATATACGCCCTTCTGCCTGTCCGTGCCATTTTGCGGACGTAAATAGTCGTGCGGCGGGCGTTAAGTGGTTAAATAAACATGCACTCACCTGCTCCACGGTCCAGCGACGCGCCGGCCGGAGCTCCGCTCCTCTCCCCCTTTCTCCGGCCGGCGTCCTCCTTGCTAATGTGGGTACCGGCCGTGACAGCTTTCGGCTTCACGGCTGGGCACTCACTGTGCATTGCGCGGGCGGCGCTGCGCACTGTGATTGGTCAGGCGATCGTCTGGGACCTGTCACGTGTCCCAGGCGATCGCCTACAGGGAGGGGCCACCAAAAGGCGATATGACTTATCGCCTTAGTGGTCCCTGGGCTGAAGCCTCCACCCCCCCCAAAAAAATGACATGCCAAATGTGGCATGTAAGGGGGCAAGGAGTGGATTAAGCGGAAATTCCATTTTTGGGTGAAACTCCACTTTAAGAGGTAAAGGAAAACAAAGACGGATATACAAACAAAAATAACATAACATAGACACCATATGATACCAATATGAGGTGGTTCCAAATCCTATTGGCCCATCAGATTATGTTTTCCTTATAGGGAATAAACAAGACCAGCACTTCCAATCATTGTTAAATCTTTACAAAAACATAAGGGCTGCAAATTTTTAAATACATTTTGACTTGATATACAAGCGATGTCTTGATATAAGAGTAGTGTCATGTCACAACTGAGTATAAAATAGAAGAGAGGTGACTCCAAGTGTAGCAATATGGTTATTTAATGAAGGTACAACATTTAGAAACTCACATGGTTGAGGATTAGAACAGGCACATCTAAGTATGCAGGGATCCAGGGTAAAACGATCCACATAGACCATCCTCCGCACCACCATTGATGTCGTCCCTTCCATGAGCGGTTCAAGCCTCGCTTTCAGATCGCTCTACTGCAGGGTAGTCTTCCCGGTCACAATTGCAGACCAACAGCGTTGAGAGCCGGCGGTGAGGAGGATGGTCTATGTGGATCGCTTTACCCCGGATCCCTGTATACTTAGATGGGCCTCTTTTAATCATCAACAATGTGAGTTGCTAAATGTTGTACCTTCATTAAATGTAACCTTGTTGCTACACTTATGCCGCGTACACACGATCGTTTTTCGGCATGAAAAAAAACTTTGTTTTTCAGCATGTCCAAAAAACGAAGTTTTTCCAACTTCATCATTAAAAACGATGTTGCCCACACACCATCGTTTTTGAAAAATTATGAACAAAGCGCGGTGACGTACAACGGCACTCTAAAGGGGAAGTTCTGTTCGCCTTTGGGCTACTTTAGCTGATTCCTTGTTAGTAAAAGACGATTCACGCCTTTTTGTCTGTTACAGCCTGATGAATGTGCTTACTCGAATGAATGGTAGTTTTACCTGAACGAGCGCTCCCGTCTCATAACTTGCTTCTGAGCATGCGCGGGTTTAAAACGTTGTTTTTGCCCACACACGATCATTTTTTACAACCCGAAAAACGAAATTTTTTAAAACGACGTTAAAAAATGCAGCATGTTCTAAAAAAAAAATTGCCGTTTTCAGAAGCCGAAAAACGACGTGAAGCCCACGCACGATCATTTTAATCGACGTTTTTAAAAACGTCGTCTTTTTTTTAATGCCGAAAAACTATCGTGTGTACGCGGCATTAGAGGCCCCTCTCTTCTCTTTTATACTCTGGAGCTCCTGCTGGATTTTCCTTCTAATCCCCTTGTGGGGGCTTCCATTTGTGGATGGACATTTTTATGGTTACACAACCAATCACATTGCTATAATCTTTTTATATGGACTATAAACTGAAGGACCTATGAATAAATGGTTGTGGAATGAATCATTTGAGTTTCCATTATTTCTTATGGGAAAATTTTCTTTGATATAGTGAGTGAGAAACTTATATAGCGCAACACATGCGAACTGAATCGCCATACAAGTGCTTTGGATTACAAGCATGTTTCCGGAAGGAATTATGCTCGCAATCCAAGGTTTTACTGTACATGAATAAATTAATGACAAGTGCAATTGAAAAAAAAAATTAAGTATATCCAATTAAATAAAAAAAAAATGACAAATTCAGCAAATAAATGTAACATTTTTTAAATTAAATTGGCAAAAGAAGAACTTCAATGAAAACAGTGTGAATCCACCACCATGTAGAGTGCAGGCTTACCAGCTGTACAAGGTGGCAGAGCTTGTAGCTAATACCCAGCTAGGGCCTTTGAACTTTCCATCACCTCCAATGGCAAAAAAGCCGAACGTTCCTGGAGATTTGGCGTTAACCCAGCAAACGGCCACAGGAATGACCTAGGTGGATGGATTAACCATGTTAACAGCTTCAGTGTTATGTCCCGATCACCAGCTGACAAAATAACATAACATAGACACCATATGATACCAATACAAGATGGTTCCAAATCCAATTGGGCCATCAAACTATTTATTCCTTATAGCAGTGGTCATCAATCCTGTCCTCAGGGGCCACTAAAGCCTCGTACACACGTTAGGTTAACCCAGTGGTTCTCAACCTTTCTAGTGCCGTGACCCCTTGATGAAATTTCCCAAGTTGTGGGGACCCCCAACAGTAAAATTATTTACAAAGTGTATAGCACCCAAGCATGTATCTAGCACTGACACGGAATAACCACTTTTGAGGAACCAACTGGGACGTTCATATATAAATGATATGTCTTGTTCCATAATAATTTTTTTCTAGCATAGCCACATCATGTTGGACTTAAAAAAAAAAAAAAAAAATGGCGGAACTCCGCTTTAAGTCCAACATGACGTGGCTATGCTAGAAAAAAATTATTATGGAACAAGACATATCATTTATATATGAACGTCCCAGTTGGTTCCTCAAAAGTGGTTATTCCCTGTCAGTGCTAGATATTCAAAGTGTATAGCACCCAAACATGTATCTAGCACTGACATGGAATAACCACTTTTGAGGAACCAACTGGGACATTTATATATAAATGATATGTATTGTACCACAATTATATTTTTCACAGTCATGTCAGACTTATTTAATCAAAATCGATGTATTAATTACACTGCTGTGACAAACAGTACAAAAATGCCTTAATTACCGGTATTTAGTGCCTGGCTTGCCAAAGTACCTCAGGTTACCTCAGGTGTTCCGTCAGCATCAGCAACCCGTCTATTATATTAACCGGAAGTGACGCCGCCGCCATCTTGGTACCCTCGTCCGCAGAAAGGCTACAGTTAGAAGTCAGCAAGCGGACATCTTTTTACACCCACCAAAGTCTTGTATTTTACATGTATTTTTACCAGGAAACTGAGCTTATATACTATGTAAAGCTTATATAGTAAATAAGCTCAGTTTACTGGTAAAAATATGTGTAAACTGCAAGACTTCGGTGGGTGTAAAAAGATGTCCGCTTGCTGACTTCTAACTGTAGCCTTGCTGCGGACGAGGGTACCAAGATGGCAGCGGCGTCACTTCCGGTTAACTCCGCTTGCTGACTTCTAACTGCAGCCTTACTGCCGACGAGAGTACCATGATGGCGGCGACGGAACGTCACTTCCGCACGGTTCTCCTCTCCCGGAAGTGACGTCTTGCTGGCCGAGACGGACAGACCGAGGTGTAAACAGTAATTTCGGGTCCGTCTCGGCCAGCGTTACAGTTTGGACTAGCATTCGCGACCCCCCGGGGGGTCGCGACCCCCAGGTTGAGAACTGCTGGGTTAACCAGAGGACAACAGTCTGAAGGACCATTGTCTTAGGTTAACCGATGAAGCTGACTGATGGTCCGTCACGCCTACACACCGTAGGTTAAATAACCGATCGTGTCAGAACGCGGTGACGTAAAACACAACGACGTGCTGAAAAAAACTAAGTTCAATGCTTCCAAGCATGCGTCGACTTGATTCTGAGCATGTATGGATTTTTTACCGATGGTCGTGCCTACTAACGATCGGTTTTGACCTATCGGTTAGGAATCCATAGGTTAATTTTAAAGCAAGTTGGCTTTTTTTTAACCTATGGGGCCCACACACGATCGGTTTTGATCGATGAAAACGGTCCTTCAGACCGTTGTCCTTTGGTTACCCTATCGTGTGTAGGAGGCCTAACAGGCCAGGCTTGCAAGATAAGTGAAATACATCACAGGTGATATAATTTGCTGCTCAGTGATTGCAGTATTCTAGTCTGCATCCCCCCTAGGTAATACAAATAATAAAAAGACATGGTCTTAGCACATAGGCCCTCTTAAATAGTGTTGAGCAGAATACGCCATATTCGATTTCGCGATATATCTCGAATATATAGTCGAATATTCGAGATATATTCGCTAAATTCGAATATTCGTGATATTTTATCGAAATGAAATGATTGTGAATTTTCGCTATTGCGAATGCGAAAATAATTGCGAATTTTCGATAACTGCGGTAGGAGCACTCTGATTGGCTCAGAATATTCGTGATATTTTACAATACAAAATAATTGCGAATATTCGGCAAATGCGGAAGGAGCACTCTGATTGGCTCAGAATATTCTTGATATTTTACAATACAAAATAATTGCGAATATTCGGCAAATGCGGAAGGAGCACTCTGATTGGCTCAGAATATTCTTGATATTTTACAATACAAAATAATTGCGAATATTCGGCAAATGCGGAAGGAGCACTCTGATTGGCTCAGAATATTCGTGATATTTTACAATACAAAATAATTGCGAATATTCGGCAAATGCGGAAGGAGCACTCTGATTGGCTCAGAATATTCTTGATATTTTACAATAGAAAATAAAAAGTGGTGGTGATTCTTTACTCTATCCATCTGTCACAGCCATTTGTCAATCAAACACCTTGAAGATTGAACACGTTCATGCTGCATGCTTTGGACTTTTTTTCACTTCACATGTCAAAGACATTTTTATGAAAGATTATTTTTCTATTATTGGGACTATATTTCTTTATATATTTGTTTCACTGTGTATTTCACAAGTTATTTGCGCTTGCTTATTTTATAATTTGCCCACATGTCTTGTCACTAGACATATTTTTTATTCTTGTAGAGCGACTCCATTTTCTGTCTTGTATTAATTTATGTTGTATAACATTTTTGAGTTGCTGCTGTATTCTCCCCTTTTTTTAAGGTATGCGCAATTTTTTCCTTCTTACAAAAAAAAATAATATCAAACATACAAATATGCATAACAGAAACATACACAAAGCCCCCCCCTTTTGCATCAGAGACAATCAGAGTTCTCCTACCACAGTTATCGAAAATTCGCAATCATTTTCGCATTAGCGAAAATTCGCAATTTTTTTTTTTTATATTCGGCAACATAAAAGGATCGCCTTAGCTTAGCTACTCGGCCCAGGGTCTCTAATCATACCAGCAATGCTTTTAGACGTCGATAGGATGTGATCTGTTTTAAAAATAAAATTGAAAAAATGCGAATATTCGGAATTGCGAATATTCATTGCGAAATTCGAAATATATCGCGAATACTCTAATATGCCATATTCGAGCCGAATATTCGCAATACGAATATTCGTGAGCAACACTACTCTTAAATATAAAAGTTTAGAATTAATCACTGGAGACGAGAAAAAACAAACCTATAAAGTGTCTTAGTACAGAGGAAAGTGGTGGTGCCATTGTACAATATATCCCCAACATAATCATGTAAAGAAGTGCACTCCAATCCACTTCCAATCAAATGCCTTTGTACATAATGATGACAGCCTAATGGCATGACTCAGGCAGAAATTTGTTCTATAAAGCAAAAGTCATGCTTGAAAAATAGGCTGTGTGCGGGCTCAAAAAACAACACAGTTCTTTAGGGATCATTATGCCCTTTAACCACTTAAGCCCCGGATCAATATGCAGGTTAAGGACCTTGCCCTTTTTGCGATTCGGCACTGCGTCGCTTTTACTGACAATTGCGCAGTCGTGCGAAGTGGCTCCCAAACAAAATTGGCGTAATTGTTTTCCCACAAATAGAGCTTTCTTTTGGTGGTATTTGATCACCTCTGCAGTTTTTATTTTTTGCGCTATAAACAAAAATAGAGCGACAATTTTGAAAAAAAATCATCATTTTTTACTTTTTGCTATAATAAGCATCCCCAAAAAAGATACAAAAAAACATTTTTTTTTCTCATTTTAGGCCGATACGTATTCTTCTACCGATATTTGGTAAAAAAAATCGCAATAAGCGTTTAACGATTGGTTTGAGCAAAATGTATAGCGTTTACAAAATAGGGGATAGTTTTATGGCATGTTTATTAATAATTTTTATTTTTACTACTAATGGCGGCGATCAGCGTTTTTTTTTCGTGACTGCGACATTATGGCGGACACATCGGACAATTTTGACACATTTTTGGGACCATTGGCAAAAAGTGCTATAAAAATGCATTGATTACTGTAAAAATGACAATTGCAGTTTAGGAGTTAACCACTAGGGGGCGCTGTAGGGGTTAAGTGTGACCTCATATGTGTTTCTAACTGTAGGGGGCGGGGCTGGACGTGTGACGTCATTGATCGTCTTTCCCTAGATCAGGGAACAGACGATCAATGACATTACCACTGTGAAGAACGGGGAAGGTGTGTTTACACACACACCTCTCCCCGTTCTTCAGCTCCTCTCCTCTGTGTATTACAGCCAGGCCTACCGAGTCCCGACTCACGAGACGACCACCAGGCACCCACATCATGAGCAGAGAGCCAAGCAGACTGTGAGTGTGTAGTACATTACAATTACAGCAGGCCTGAGGCCTCCCCTCAGACCACCGTCCGCCCAGGGCACTGTGTGGGCATTGCAGGCGTCCTCTGACCACTGGCAGTGGCATCCAGGGCACTGTGGATTACAGGCCATTCCTCAGACCACCATCCAGCACTGCTGGGACCAAGGTTGATGTGCCGAAACGCGTCAGCCTTGTATCTTTTTACATGTACCAATAAAAGGTTTACAGTTGGATATGGACATGGAGTTGCCGGCTTTTCCTATTTTGACCATCCAGCACTGTGCAGCATTATATAATGGCTAAATCTGTGTCTGTGTAGTTTGTTCAAACCATAAATAATAATTATTCCAGAAGTGTATAATGAGTTTTGAAATTCTAGAGAAATGCTTAAATAATGCATTATTTAACTAAACACATTCAATTTAAAATGTACTGGAGATTTAGTCGACTAAATAAGGCTAAAACTAAAACACTTGCAGAAGACTAAAATGGGACTAAAACTAAAATGCCATTTTAGTCTTAAGACTAAAACTAAATCAAAATTTGCTGCCAAAATTAACACTGGGGAGCACAAACAATGGCTGGGACATAGGAACCTATAGCTAGATTCAGAAAGGGCGTCCTAACTTTGCGGCGGCGTAGCGTATCGTGTTTACACTACGCCGCCGTAAGTTAGCGAGGCAAGTACATGATTCACAAAGTACTTGCCTGCTAAGTTACGGCGGCGTAGCCTAAAGCGAGCGGGCGTAAGGGCGCCTAATTCAAAATAGGCTGAGGGGGCGTGTTTTATGTTAATAGGGCTTGACCTGACGTGATTGACGTATTTTTGCGCCGTCCGCCTACATATCCCAGTGTGCATTGCGGCAAAGTATGCCGCACGGTCCTATTGATTTCGACGTGGACGTAAATGACGTAAATCCCTATTCACGGACGACTTACGCAAACGACGTAAAATTTTCAAATTTCGACGCGGGAATGACGACCATATTTAACATTACTATTCCAGCTATTTGATGGAATAACATTAGGCCTGATAATGCGTTACGTAAACGGCGTATCTGTACTGCGTCGGCCGGGCGTACGTTCGTGAATAGGCGTATCTACTCATTTACATATTCTACGCTGACCGCTGAAGCACCATCTAGCGGTCAGCCTAAAAATTACACTTTAGGATACGACGGTGTAAGACACTTACGCCGCTCGTATCTGAGCCTAATTTAAGCGTATCTGGTTACCAGAATACGCTTAAATTAGCGCCAACGCAAATTCAGACTTAGGCTGGCATATCTACTGATACGCCAGCCTAAGTCTCTCAGAATCTAGCTACTAGTCACCAGTCCCGGACACTCCATCTGTTGTCGCTGTTCTTTAATCTCCCCTGCAGATGCCACTGACTGACACAGGGGCTCACATAACCAGACTAGAGCAGACTGAAAATAAGTACAGTGCCTTGAAAAAGTATTCATACCTCTTGAAATTTTCCATATTTTGTCATGTTACAACCGAAAACGTAAATGTATTTTATTGGGACTTTATATGATAGACATACAGTAAAGGCAAATAAATATGTGAAAAGTGTGGCGTGGATTTGTATAGCGCCCCCTGAGTCAATACTTTGTAGAATCTCCTTTCTCTGCAATTACAGCTGCAAGTCTTTTTGGGGATGTCTCTACCAGCTTTGCACATCTAGAGAGGGACATTTTGTCCCATTTTTTTTGTAAAATATCTCAAGCTCTATCAGATTGGATTAAGAGCGTCTGTGAACAGCAATTTTCAAGTCTTGCCACAGAATCATTAAAGGGCCCGTTTTTTTTTTTTTTTACTACAGGAGGGGGGGGGGGGCGTCGCCCAGGCGCCCTATGGACAGGCCGCCACTGACTGTTACCGATGGTTCCAGTAAGCGGTGGAGGGCACGGGAGAGCAGCGGGAGGGGAGGCCCCTCTCCCGCCGCCGATAACGGTGATCTTGCAGCGAATCTGCCACAGAGACCACCATTATCGTAAACCGGACCGCCTGCTGAAACGATGGATACCTGGGTTATGGCAGTAGCTGCTGCCATAACAGAGATATCCATCTTTAAAGTCCCGACTTATATATACAGTGGGCGGTCCAGAAGTGGTTAAGAGAGTTTTTTTTATACACTTTCCAAGAGTTCTACTTTAAAATCACAGATGAGTGCGTCTATACAAACAAACACGCTGCTTTAGAAACCCATTAGAACATTTTCTGCACTCTAGCTAAATTGATAGCATTTTATTGACCGGTCCTATGAAGTAATTTGTCAAGAAATGCAGGTATCTAGGAGCTAGCAGCATCAGCACCAGATTGCATTACTTCCGAACGGAGGAAGCAATAACCAGTTTAGTGATATAAGATCCTTCTGGACAATTACATTTGCAAAAGAACACCTTAGATTCCCCCCCCCCCTCAAGATCTAACTCTATAATTACTGTTGCTTAATCTTACGAGAAATTTAATTTATCACAGCGTGACTGTCAAAGTTTTATAATTGTTTCTCCAAATAGAGGCATTGTTGAAAAAGCTAAAGTGGTATTAAATCCCCAAAACCAAAAAATTATATGTTGCAGCTTAGCAATCCTTAACCACTTGCCTACTGGCCACTTATACCCCCTTCCTGCCCAAACACATTTTTTTTCACACAAATAGAGCTTTACTTTTTTGTTAATTAACCTACTGCTGTTTTTTTTTTTTTTTTACTAAATAAACGAAAAAAAAGACCCACATTTTTTTATTGTTTTTTTTTTACATTTTGGAAACAGGTAACTTTTCTCCTTTACTGATTAGCACTGATGAGGCGGAATTGATGGGCAATAATAGGTTGCACTGATAGGCATTTGTTAAGTTGCACTGGTGGGCACTGATAAGGAGGCATTGGTGGGCACTGAGGCTGCACTGATAGGCGGGACTGATGTGCACTGATAGGTGGCACTGTAAAAGGTGAAACTCCTGCGCTGTCTGTGAATGTCGGATGTGGGGGGGGGGGAGGGGAGAGTGAAAGGGGCACTGCTGCAAAACCTAGGAAGGTCTACCTCGATAGACAAAAGTAATAATGGAACAAGTAAAAGGTGTCTGCGCTGTGAAACACACTATAAGTGAATATTAAATGTGTAGAGGGGGGACCGGGCACAGGTGACAGGGAACATATGAAATAAAACGTGATGTTTACAATAGATGGCAATATATTGAACAATACCTCAGTACATATTGGACATACACATATATAACTAATAAGAGTCCACAGAACACAAGAAAGCAAAATCTCAAAAAAAAAAAAACCATGCGATTCGGCTCTACGTGTGTATTTTAACCTATCCTGGTCGGCATCCCATATGGAGATTCCTTTAGTTGGATGTCCCCTGCCGTTATGCTGCGTTTTTAGTCTATTTGCTACACATTTGTAATAATCGTTTTCTCTATGTCCTGCGGTTTTGTTTTTTGTTTCCCGTTTGTTCGCAATCTATTTAGAATGCGTCTGACATCACTCCGGGACCCTCGGCCACCTTCCTATTGGTTTTGCGGCCATCTGTTTATACAGATCGATTCCCCAACAAAATGGCGCTGGCACTCTGCAGTGCTTAATTGATTTCAGCCTGCGGACTCCAGGAAAATGGCTGCCGGGCGTCCAATTATGCAGACTATTTAAGTCTGCTGGCATTTCCTCTACGTTATCCCCTGATGAAGTCACATGGTTGACGATACGCGTCGGGATTGGAGCGCTGGAGGTCCTCTAGCATCCGACAGACGGAATACGAGTTCGCTACTCGTGGATATATGCCATCTACACCAACTTAAATGCGAGTTGTTTTTATGATGTTTTAATAAACCCTACCTTTTTATACCAGATTATGCGATGTGCTCTGCTTCCCTACTGTCTTGGTTATCCCACTGCTGTACGAGCCGTATGCTGTATCCACCATCTAGCATCCCCAGCTTGTGATCCATGTGCACTGGAGAGAGAGGAGAAGCAGACCACTGACAAGCTCTCTGCTCGTGAAGATAAGCCCTCTTTCTTTATTATTCATGTGAGTGCATCTGAGTGTGGTTTGTGCCAGGTCCCTTGGTGCCATCAATATTACACCATCCTGCTGTATGTCCTTTTTTTTGCATGTACCGACCTGGATCGTAAGAGCTATCTCTACCATCAAGACCAGACTGCCATTTATTAAGGCTTCCCTATCAGGTGTATTCTGCCTGACCTAAGGTGAGCTGTTGGGATCACCAGAGGTGTTTGTGAACTTTCTCAAGGTGTATCTTTCTTCACCATATTTGGCTGCGGGGTCTCCTTCTACTGAACACTTGTTTTTACTTTTTATCATCGTCCTGAGGACGGGCTTTTTAAGCACTTGTGATGTTGTTAAAGAGAGACAGTGTTATTACTGATATTGAACAGATCCTTTCATAGAGGTAGGTACCAACTTATAGCCCAATACAAAGGGAGTGAGCCGCCTATACAGGAAGGTACCAAAGCTGGGCCAGGTAGGAGAGAGTGCAGATGTGAGGAAACTTGGGGGGGCCATGTGAAGGCAGATGTGTGCAGAGGTGGGGGATGAGAGGAGAGTAATGGGTGCAGAGGTCAGAACCATAGAGAAGGGGTGGAAATGAGATGTTGCACACTGCATAGTACACTCTTGACCCTTCCACTCTGTACGTAGCGCAATCCTGACCCCTCCACTCTGTACGTAGCGCAATCCTGACCCCTCCACTCTGTACGTAGCGCAATCCTGACCCCTCCACTCTGTACGTAGCGCAATCCTGACCCCTCCACTCTGTACGTAGCGCAATCCTGACCCCTCCACTCTGTACGTAGCGCAATCCTGACCCCTCCACTCTGTACGTAGCGCAATCCTGACCCCTCCACTCTGTACGTAGCGCAATCCTGACCCCTCCACTCTGTACATAGCGCAATCCTGACCCCTCCACTCTGTACGTAGCGCAATGATAATAAAGAGTAGATACATAGTCCTACATAAGGATGAGCTCCAGCGTGTTCGCATAGTACACGTGCAGAGCCCACTAGGAAGTCTGCATGGCGCTGCGCTAATCACAGCCAGGAGCATCAGGACAATGTCTCCCTGGCTGTGATTAACGCAGCGCCATGCAGACTTCCTGGCGGGCTCTGCATGTGTACTATGCGAACACGCTGGAGCTCATCCTTAGTCCTACAGATACAACCAGCCCTTTGAGGAAAGCCATACTGCTGATGCAGCCCCCAATGATTTTGAGTTTGACACCCCTGCACTAGACTGTTCATTTGTGCCAGTGATGCCCCGTACACACGATCAGATTTTCAGTCGGAAAAACCTTGGATGGCTTTTTAGATGGAATTCCGCTCAAGCTTGGCTTGCATATACACGGTCACACAAGTTCTCTGAACTTGTCTGTCAAGAACACGGTGACATACAACACTATGATGAGTCAAGAAAATTAAGTTCAATGCTTCTGAGCATGCGTCCAATTGTTTGCAAGCATGCATCAGAATTTTGCGCGTCGGAATTGCTACAGACTATCGGATTTTCCAATAGGATTTTGAGAACCAGCTCTCAATCTTTTGTTGGCGGAAATTCCGACAGCAAAAGTCCGATGGAGTGTACACACGGTCGGAATTTCTGTACAAAAGCTCACATCGGACTTTTGCTGTCGGAATTTCCAATCGTGTGTACGGGCATTAGAGTTCAGAAAATGCTGTGTGCCTGTCTTTGTGCACTTTAACCACTTAAGGACCGCCTCCTGCACATTTACGTCGGCAGAATGGCACAGCTGGGCACAGGCACGTACCTGTATGTCCCCTTTAAGTGCCCAGCCGTGGGTCGCGCGCGGGCCACCCGGTCCGAAGCTCCGTGACCGCGGCCGTGGGACACGCGGACCCGATTGCCGCCGGAGTCCCGCGATCGGTCACAGGAGCTAAAGAACGGGGAGAGGTGTGTGTGTAAACACACCTTCCCCGTTCTTCACAGCGGCAATGTCACTGATCGTCTGTTACCTGATATAGGGAAAGGCGATCAGTGACGTCACACGTCCAGCCCCACCCCCTACAGTTAGAAACACATATGAGGTCACACATAACCCCTACAGCGCCCCCTAGTGGTTAACTACTAAACTGCAATTGGCATTTTCACAGTAAACAATGCATTTTTATAGCAATTTTTGCTGTGAAAATTACAATGGTCCCAAAAATGTGTCAAACTTGTCCGATGTGTCCGCCATAATGCCGCAGTCACGAAAAAAATCGCTGATCGCCGCCATTAGTAGTAAAAAAATTTTTTTTATATAAATGCCATAAAACTATCCCCTATTTTGTAAACACTATAAATTTTGCGCAAACCAATCGTTAAACGCTTATTGCGATTTTTTTTTTACCAAAAATATGTACAAGAATAAGTATCGGCCTAAACTGAGAAACACATTTTTTTTCTTTTATATCTTTTTTGGGGGTATTTATTATAGCAAAAAGTAAAAAAGATTGGGCTAGATTCAGGTAGGGGCGCGCATTGTTACAGCGGCGCAGCGTATCGTATTTACGCTATGCCGCCGTAAGTTAGAGAGGCAAGTGCTGTATTCACAAAGCACTTGCCTCCTAATTTACGGCGGCGTAGCGTAAATGGGGCCGGCGTAAGCCTGCGTAATTCAAATGAGGATGAGGGGGCGTGTTTTATGTTAATTGTTGGTGACCCGATGTGATTGACGTTTTTCCCGAACGGCACATGCGCCGTCCGTGGAATTTCCCAGTGTGCATTGCTCCAAAGTACGCTGCAAGGACGTCATTGGTTTCGATGTGAACGTAAATTACGTCCAGCCCTATTCGTGAACGACTTACGCAAACGACGTAAAAAATTCAAAATTCGACGCGGGAACGATGTCCACACTTAACATTGCGTGCGCCTCATAATAGCAGGAGCAACCATACGCCGAAAAAGCCTAACGTAAACGACGTAAAAAAATAGCGCCGGGCGTACGTAAATTTGTGAATCAGCGTATCTAGGTCATTTGCATATCCTACGCCGAAAACGACGGAAGCGCCACCTAGCAGCCAGCGTAAATATGCACCCTAAGATACGACGGTGTAAGAGACTTACGCCATTCGGATCTTAGGCTAATGTCGGCGTATCTTGCTTTCTGAATACAGAAAACAGATACGCCGGCGCAGCTTTGAATTTACGCGGCGTATCTATAGATACGCTGGCGTAAATCAATGCTGAATCTAGCCCATTGTTTTTTTTTTTTCAAAATTGTCGCTCTATTTTTGTTTATAGCGCAAAAAATTAAAAACGCAGAGGTGATCAAATACCACCAAAAGAAAGCTCTATTTGCGGGGGAAAAAAGTACGCAACTTTGTTTGGGAGCCACATCGCACGACTGCGCAATTGTCAGTTAAAGCGACGCAGGGCCGAATTGCAAAAACTGTCCGGGTCCTTTACCTGCGTAATGGTCCGGGGCTTAAGTGGTTAACTGGGGGAAGTTCACCAGCAGCATCTTAGGGGTGCACTACAGATGCAATTTGTGCTTCCTCTGGAATAGTGCCAGTAGATCAACTATTTTATCCTTGTATGAAGGATCTAAGAGGGTTGCAACCATAGGTGTGCGCAGCCTATTGCATTAGGGTGTGCACCCCAAAGCTCAAACCTATTTGCATGTGTATATACAGTATACTGATGGTGTCAGCAGAGCGGTGGACGGTGTCAGTAGGGCAGTGGACAGTGGACAGTGTTAGTAGTTTTTTTTTTTTTATTATATATTTATTTTATTTTAGGAGCCCCATTAGGGAGCTTTGGTGTATTTCTGTCCATTACTGCATGTTTAAAGCAGTATATTCCAGTGTGTTACTGCACGTTTAATGCAGCATATTTCTGTGCATTAGTGCACGTTTAACGTTGTATATTTTGGTGTGTTATGTGCCATTTAATGCTGTATTTTTCTGTGCGTTACTGCATGTTTAACGCAGTATATTTTGACGCAATATGCACCACACAGGATGATTAGGGTGTGCCCAGGCACACCTGGCACACCCTGTGCGCACGCCTATGGTTGCAACCCAATGGTTCTTCTATTTGATGACCCAAATCTTGGGGTCCTTGCGCAGACATTTGAACATAAAAGGCCCCATTCACTAAAAAATTCCTGCAGTAGAGAAACCCAAGTCCTGAGAATAACGCTGTCCTCACTTATTGTCACCCCACCAATGTACAAGCGCTGAGTTCGGGAGTAATAACAGGAAGAATAACAGCTGCTTGTTTGGAATTACAAAATTACTGGACAATCTCAGTCCCTTCATTAAAAGGGCTATTTTCTATTCTTCTCCCAGCAAATTCTATGAGTGGCATTTACAGATTGATTTTATAATCCGCATCCACAAATGTCTCCCCCGCTTTATCAGCCGGTGCTTCAGATGGTTTACTTTCAGGCTAACGTCTCTTTACTTTGAAAAGCCAGCAGAATAAAGACTTATTGATGTGCTTTGTAGTACATGTGCTGGTGGGAAGCAGAAGGGATTTACGTGCGTGTTTGTGTGGAACTTTTCTGTCCACTGAGGGGGAAAAAAGGAAAAAACTCGAGATGAGAGAAAAGGAAAACCAAAAGAAGGACACAGAGAAAGAAGAGAGAAGGATAGGAGAGAGCGGGGGGAGGGGGACATATATAAGAAAGAAAGGAGAGAGAGAGAGAAGAACCGAGAATGAAGAGATGGGGACAAGAGACAGATGTGGGGGAGACACATGGGAATAGAGAAAGACAGGAGAGAGAAAAGGACAGAAAAAGAAGAGAAGGATGAGAGAGAGAGGGGGGGGGTGAGGGAGATACATAGAAAGAAAGACGGGTGAGAGAGAAGGACGAGAGAGAGAGAGACTGCAGTGGCGTCGATAGGGGGGCTGACCAGGGCTATAGTCCTGAGTGGGCCCCCCCCCCAAAAAAAAACTGTGTCTGGTATTGGTTATTGACAATTATTAGCCCTGAGTCCCAAGGCCTGGGGTTGGCAAGGCACTCAGGGCTATACAGGGCTGGGCACTGGTGCGGCTGCATTAATGGGCATTGGTGAGGCTGCATTGATGGGCACTGATGATACTGCACTGAAACACTGATCAGGCTTCACTGAGAGAGAGGAAGATAGGAGAGAGAGAGATGGGGGAGAGAGAGAGAGAGAGAGAGAGAGAGAGAGAGAGAGAGAGAGAGAGAGAGGGGGGAGATAGGAGAGATAGATGGGAGAGAGAGAATGAGAGAAAGATGGGAGAGAGAGGGGGGGATGGGAGAGAAGGGGGGGATATGGAAGAGAGGGAGAGAGAGAGAGAAAGATGGGAGAGAGAGGGGGGAGATGGGAGAGAGAGATGGGAGAGAGGGGGGTATGGGAGAGAGAGAGAGAAAGATGGGAGAGAGAGGGGGGATGGGAGAGAGAGGGGGGAGATGGGAGAGAGAGATGGGAGAGAGAGGGGGGA
The DNA here is from genome assembly GCF_905171775.1 of Rana temporaria. Taxonomy (NCBI): domain Eukaryota; kingdom Metazoa; phylum Chordata; class Amphibia; order Anura; family Ranidae; genus Rana; species Rana temporaria. Next base: position 28,056,993 of record NC_053490.1, on the reverse strand, counting down.
TGGGAGAGAGAGGGGGGAGATGGGAGAGAGAGATGGGAGAGAGAGGGGGGATATGGGAGAGAGAGTGAGAGAGAAAGATGAGAGAGAGAGGGGGGATGGGAGAGAGAGGGGGAGATGGGGGAGAGAGAGATGGGAGAGAGGGGGGGGGATATGGGAGAGAGAGTGAGAGAGAAAGATGGGAGAGAGAGGGGGGATGGGAGAGAGAGGGGGGAAATGGGAGAGAGAGATGGGAGAGAGAGGGGGGGATATGGGAGAGAGAGTGAGAGAGAAAGATGGGGGAGAGAGGGGAGATGGGAGAGAGAGAGAGGGGGGGGATATGGGAGAGAGAGAGAGAAAGATGGGAGAGAGAGGGGGGATGGGAGAGAGAGGGGGGAGATGGGAGAGAGAGATGGGAGAGAGAGGGGGGGATATGGGAGAGAGAGTGAGAGAGAAAGATGGGAGAGAGAGGGGGGATGGGAGAGAGAGGGGGGAAATGGGAGAGAGAGATGGGAGAGAGAGGGGGGGATATGGGAGAGAGAGTGAGAGAGAAAGATGGGAGAGAGAGGGGGGAGATGGGAGAAAAGAGAGAGCGCGAGAGATGGGGGAGAGAGGACAGAGAAACAAGAGAGGGGGACAGAAGAGAGAGAGAAGAACCGAGAATGAAGAGATGGGGACAAGAGAGAGATGTGGGGGAGACACATGGGAATAGAGAAAGACAGGAGAGACAAAAGGACAGAAAAAGAAGAGAAGGGTGAGAGAGAAAGAGAGAGAGCGAGAGAGAGGGGGGGGGGGAGGGAGATACATAGAAAGAAAGACGGGTGAGAGAGAAGGACGAGAGAGAGACTGAAGTGGCGTCGGGAGGGGGGGCTGACCAGGCTTATAGCCCTGAGTGCCCCCCCCCCCAAAAAAAAAATGGGTCTGGTATTGGTCACTGACAATTATTAGCCCTGAGTCCCAAGGTCTGGGATTGGCAAGGAACTCAGGGCTATACAGGGCTGGGCACTGGTACGGCTGCATTAATGGGCATTGATGAGGCTGCATTGATGGGCACTAATGATACTGCACTGAAACACTGATCAGGCTTCACAGAGAGAGAGAGAGAGAGAGAGAGAGAGAGATGGGGGAGAGAGAGAGAGATGGGGGAGAGAGAGAGAGAGAGAAAGATGGGGGGGAGAGAGAGAGAGAGAGAAAGATGGGGGGGAGAGAGAGAGAGAGAGAAAGATGGGGGAGAGAGAGAGAGAGAGAGAGAAAGATGGGAGAGAGAAAGATGGGAGAGAGAAAGATGGGAGAGAGAAAGATGGGAGAGAGAAAGATGGGAGAGAGAAAGATGGGAGAGAGAAAGATGGGAGAGAGAGGGGGGGAGAAAGAGGGGGGAGATGGGAGAAAAGAGAGAGAGAGAGAGAGAGAGAGAGAGAGAGAGAGAGAGAGAGAGAGAGAGAGCGAGAGATGGGAGAGAGATAGAAAGGTGGGAGAGAGGGAGGAGAGAGGACAGAGAAAGAAGAGAGGGGACAGAAGAGAGAGAGGTGCAGTATGGGTGAAGAAGAGATGACTCAGGACAGAGGAGGAATTAGAGGACAGACAGATAGATGGGAGGAAAAAAGAGAGAGATGTGGAAATAGAGAGAAAGAAGGACAGGGGGCTATATAAAATAAAATTAAAGCCTTAATTTAGTAAAAAAAAGCAGTCCCTTGTACTGCTGCTCCTCCTCTGCTACCCCACCACTCTGTCATAATCTTCCAGTGCAGCAGAGTTAATAGAGCCGACAGACCTGTCTGTGACTATAACAGCCTTTTCTGCCCAACCCCTCCATTCATACCCTGTTTCCCCAAAAATAAAACCTACCCTGAAAATAAGACCTAGCATAATTTTCCAGGAGGGCTACAATATAAGCCCTACCCTGAAAATAAGCCCTAGTTTAAAATGCTTGTAAAATCCTATAACCCACTCTATTACAGTAGTATATAATGTACAATGTGTGTGTTTCTGTAATATAAATGCATGAAAGAGAGCTCCAGCGGGTCAAGGAAGTGCAGAGTGGCGCTATAGTGAAGGTATTAGACACAATTATATTACAGAAACACACACATTGTACATGATATAATACTGTAATAAAGTGGATTATAGGATTTTACAAGCATTTTAACTCCGTTCACACTGGGGATTCCTGACAGGCAGGGGGGAGAGCTGGGAGAGAAGACAGCACATTACATGGTAAGACCTACCCTGAAAATAAGCCCTACTGTGTCTTTTGTTGCCAAAATTAATATAAGACCCGGGCTTATTTTTGGAGAAACACGGTAGAAGCTGTGTTATAGCTTCTATGAATGAAATGCGATCTATGATGGTAGAATGGATGGATAAATGAAAGGCCCCAGCTCTTTCATTCATTGATAATTTTTCATTCATAGAAGCTTTAGTGCAGCTTCTGTGAATGCAGGAGGAATAACAAAAGGTCGAAATCTGCAACAAAGTTAGTTAAAATCCCTGCAGTGTACATAATTCCCAGAGGGGATTGCTTTTTTCTCAGCAAAAGTGCACTTACTCTTTAATCAGGAAAACACTGCATTGTGACCACTAGATGGCACTTGCAGTCATAGGATATAATCATATTGGACAAAATACAAATTTTTTTTGTTGCGGCTCTGGGAATTTTTGTCACATTTTTTTTTTTTTTTTTTTTTTTTAAAGAAATTTATTGAATTTTATGCCAGTACATGCTTTAAGGTTACACAAAGTACAATACAAACTGAAAGGTATGAGTAGTTGTATGCCAATGTCATGAAAAATCAGAACATATAATACATGTCGTATCACATCCGTAGGATTCTTCTTCTTCTACTTCTTCGTCTTCTTCTAATATTTTCCCTTTTATTTTAATAAACACTTTATTGGGTCTAACGTGCATACATACAGTATGAAATACACTACGCAGAGTGTCGTCAGTAAGTGCTTCAGTGCCTAGCGGTTTACATAAACAACGGCCAAAATCCGGGAAGAACGAACCTGGCGTAAGAGTAAGACGCTAACAGAGTGAGGGGGGGGGGTGGACGGGAATGGAAAGGGGTTAAGGATGTATTTTCCCTGGTCCATAACCATACCCTCTCGGACAAGGGGGGAACACGGTTTTTATCGTGCGTGGTGTATTCCGCGACCTTTGGGGGGTCCACCCAATCCCCGCCCACCCCTGTCGGGGATCCTGCTGTGGGCGGGGGGGGGGGGCCCAGCGAGGCATTTAATGAAGGGTGTACTGATTGGTCCAGTATTTCGGCACGTTCGCGGCGAGAGCAGTCGCCTCGTGTGTGTTATAAGTGGGTAAAGGGATTGAATGTAGGTCTGTCTCTACAACGGTCCTCTAGGGGTTCAGGAGGTTAGTAAGGTCTGGGTGTGGTCTATTGTCTGTGTCGTCCAGTTGCCCAGGAAAAGGCGTAGGTGGGGATTGGGGGGGGGGGGTGAATTACTGTTGGATGGGAGGCAGAGATGAGTCGGTGTGGGGGAGGCCCCAGAGCGTTTGGGATCGCCCGGTAGGTTTGGGGGGGGGGAAGCGTCTGTGGGGGACGACTGGCGAAGTGGGTCCCTGTAATGAGACCAGCATGCCCAGGTCAGTCTAAACTTGTCTGATGTGTCCCTGGCTTGGTGTATGACACGTTCCATGTCCTCTATCCTGTCTACTCTGGACTCCCATTCGGCGACAGTGGGGGGGGAGGCCGATTTCCAGTGCAGGGGAATACATTGGGTGGCGGCGTTTATGAGGTGAAGAGTTAGTGATTTACGGTATTTTGAGGCAGCCCCGGAGGAGTGGTGTAGGAGGTATTGGGCAGGAGTGAATTCAGGCGGGTAAGTGGTGATGCGGGAGATGATGTCGTGCACCGCCGTCCAGAATGGTCTGATGAGGGGGCAGTCCCACCACACGTGCAGGAGGGAGCCTGTGTCCGATTGGCATCTCCAGCACGTGGAGGGGACGTTGGGGAAGATTTTATGCAGTTTATCGGGTGTTTTGTACCATCGAGAGTATATCTTAAATCTGTTCTCTTGGGCAGAAACATTTATTGAACCCTTGTGTACATGTGTCCATACCGATTCCCACTCGGCCTTGGAGAGAGAGAAGGTAAGGTCCACATCCCATAGACGGTGTATGTCGGTGTTGGGTTGCGTTTTAGACATAAGGAGGGCGTACAAGGTTGAGATCAGGTGTTTCTGCGGTTCTGTGTGGCAGCAGATATGTTCAAAGGGTGACAGGTCCCTGTGCCAGTTCGCTGGTGACGGGATACTTTGGAAATAGTGTCGGAGTTGAAAGAACTTGAATAGGGGAATAACATGTTTTGGAAATTTTGCGGTCATGACCGAGTGTTGCATAAGTGTATCGTTTTGGAAGAATTGGTGGGCTCGGAGTGTGGTGGTAGTTTGAGGCTCCGTCCGGTCCGAGACCTGGATGTCTGCAGGAAAGCCGGGATTTCGGGTCAGTGGTGTCATCGGGCCGGGATAAGGGGTAGTTTCCAACGTTTTGCATGCCGATCTGAAGTTGGACAGGGAAGGTCCTATCAGTGGGTGGGTCCTACAGGGCGTCGGGATTGATTGCGGGGCAATCCATGGTAGGTGTGCTATGGGGGTCCCTGAGAAGGCTTCCTCAACCTCCACCCATCCCTTGCTCTGGCCATGGACATGCCAGTCCACGATCCTGGCCATCTGGCAGGCTCTATGGTATTGGAGCAGGTCGGGCAAGCCTATGCCACCCCTCAGTTTAGGGAGGGAAAGCCTAGGCCAGCTCAGTCTTGCCGGGCGATCAGCCCATAGGAAGGACCTGCAGATTGTTTTAAAGGAGTTAAAAAAGGTCTGAGGGAGTCTAATTGGGACTGCCTGCAGTAGATACAGCAGCCTAGGGAGCACATTCATCTTCAGAATGGCTGCCCGGCCGAACCAGGAGAAGGTGCCCTTTGTCCAGTTAAGCAGATCACCCCTGATCAATTGGAGCGCTGGGAGGAAGTTTCTGGAGTAGAGTTCTGATAAGCGCGCGGGGAGCTTGACTCCCAGATAAGTAATCTCGTGGGGTTCCCACCGGAAGGGAAAATTCAACTTACATCGTTCAACCATGGTTTGGGGCAGTGAGACATTGAGTGCCGTGGATTTGCTGAAATTGATCTGTAAGTTGGACAGCGTATGAAACAGCTTAAAATCTTTCAGGAGGTTGGGTATGGTGACCAAAGGGTTTGTTAAGAACAGCAAGACATCGTCCGCATATGCCGCTATTTTGTGTTGCTTGCGATTGATCGTGATACCCCTGATGTCTTGGTTTTCCCTTAGCCTGCGGAGGAACGGTTCCAGGGTCAGAACAAACAGAACAGGGGAGAGGGGGCATCCCTGTCTGGTACCGTTGGCCACGGAGAAGGCGCTCGACAGTTGACCATTGACCCTGATCCTGGCAGTGGGGGTGGAATATAGGGCCATAACCATCTGAAGGAAGCGGGGGGGGAAGCCCGACTTGAGCAGGGCCGCGGACATGAAGTCCCAGGCCACCCTGTCGAACGCCTTCTCCGCGTCAAGGGACAGCATGAATCCCTGAGCGTTCTTTGTGGACATCCAGTGGTGGATATTTATAGCCTTGGTGGTGTTGTCCCTGGCTTCTCTGCCCGGGACAAAGCCGGCTTGGTCTGTGGAAATCAGGTTCGGCAAATATGGGAGTATCCTGTTAGCCAGGATCTTCGCATATAGTTTAACATCCACGTTGAGGAGTGAGATGGGGCGGTAGTTGGGCACGAGCGTAGCGTCCCTACCTGGTTTAGGTATTAACGTGATGTGGGCCTCCAGTAGGTCCGTACTGGTGTGAGGGGCTAGAGGGATGTCATTGAATGCCGTTACAAACTTGGGGATCAGGGCGTCAGCGAACGATTTGTAATATCCCGAGGATAGGCCGTCGGGGCCTGGGCTCTTGCCGGGTTTCAGTTGCTTCAGCGCCATTAGAGCTTCAGCGGTTGTCACCGGCGCGTCTAGGTGTGACGTGTCTGGTAGCGGTTGGGGGGGTGCGCCGTAATCCTCCAGAAAGTCCGCAATCAATTTTGAGCGTGTTGGGGCCCCTTTCGCTACGCGGGGTGTGGGTAGGTTATACAGCGACGAGAAGTATTGATTGAACTGTTCTGCTATATGGTCGGTCCTGGAGTGTGAGACCCCTGTGGGGGATGTAATGGTGCGGATAGTGTGGGCCGATTTTTTTTTCTGTAGGGCGCTTGCCAGGAGTTTCCCTGATTTGTTTCCAAATTCATAATAGAGCTTGTGGCTTAGGGCGAACTTGCGTTTCAGTTGAATCTGTAGTTCTCCCAACAGGTCCCGCCTTGCCGCCAGAAGCTCCCCGTGGGTGTTTGCTGCTAGGGTGCGTTTGTGCGTGCGTTCGAGGGTTTTGACCCGGTCGGCCAATTCAGTGATGCGCGCAGCCCAGCGTTTGCGGCGCTTCGCCATCATAGATATGATCTCGCCCCGCAGTACGCATTTGTGTGCGGCCCACACCGTAGCTGGGCAGACCTCTGGGGACTCATTCTCTGTGAAAAACTGGGAGATCCTGGTTGACAGAGCGGCGAAATCTACAGGATCTAGGAGAATGGAGTCGTCCATCCTCCAGATACCCGACTTGGGGCGGCGTCCCGGCCACGTTAGTGTTATAGTGATGGGGTGATGGTCGGAGAGCACCATGGGTTCTATAGTGGCTTCCGAGAGAAGGGGGAGGGCGTCTTGGGAGGTGAGGAACAAGTCAATACATGTGTATTTGGTGTGTAATGATGAAAAATATGTGTAATCTCTTTCGTTTGGGTGTAACGTACGCCAGGAATCGTGTAAGGCTAGGAGGTCCAATTGGACTTTAATGGCTCTGAGGGCTCGGTATGTGAGGCAAGAGGTCCCGTTGGATGTGTCCACCAGGGGGACTAAGGGGACGTTGAAGTCTCCGCCCAGGATCAGCGTTCCTACTTGGAACGCCGTGAGCTGGAACGTTACTTCCCGGAAAAATTGTACATGTTTTGAATTGGGGGCGTAAATGTTTGCGATTGTGACGGGCGACCCCTGTATTGACCCCTTGAGGAAGAGGAACCTTCCCTGTGGATCCCTCTGAATATCGTCTACCTGCATTGGGCAATGTTTGGAGAGAAGGATAGATACCCCTTTGGATTTGGATTCGTCGGTGGTAGCGTGGTAGACCGTCGGATAGTAGGGGCTCCGGAGCGTGGGCACACTGTCTGACCGGAAGTGGGTCTCTTGTAAGAGGACAACGTGAGGTTTCTCCCTCTGGATATTGCATAGCAGGCGCGAGCGCTTCTCTGGGATATTGAGCCCTCGCGCGTTAAGCGAGTATAATTTTAGCTGTAATGCGACAGGGGGTTGCAGGTGGGCAGTTGGGGTAGGAATTGCGTTGTGCGTCATATCGGCTGGTGGGGGGGGTTGACGGAGGGGAAGATGGGAGGGTAAAGATGAGTGATGGGGGTTGGCAATGGACTGGTGCTGAATCAGGGGGGTGTGTCTGGGGGGGGCTGGGTTGTACCGATTAGGCGACTAGAGGTGGGGACCTCTCACCTAGGGGGGGGATGGGGCTAGTCGGAGGGTTACAGTGCACACCCAGCGCGCACACCACAACGTGCGGTGCGCACACCTCTGTGTACAGCTGTGTGGGGGTTGGCTCGGACTCACCCGCAGATGTATTGAGTAGTGTCAAAAGCACTCGTGAAACAATAGTAACTACAGTAACTAAATAACCAAGTAAATCAGCAACTGTGACCATTCGTGTCGTGCCACCTCAGAGTAGGCTTTTCACCTAGCAATGAACCTTTAGGAGGCTCGGTGATGTTTCAGAAGGGTTGAGTCGCAGGCCAGGATGGGCAAGTAAGCGTGTCCTCGCCTGTCCCGGGTAGCGGCTTGGGGGCATGACTGTGTCGCTAAGTATCCTGAGCACCTCACGTAAGCCCTGGCATCGCCCCGCAGCCTTTCCTTGCCCACCATAGCGAAGTGTCCCGCGTTACCCCCGCGGGGGCCTATGGCCCCCACCGAGACATCCGCGGCCTCCGCGGCGGGGCATTGTCGATCCGTCCATGGGGATCGATGCACGTGCTGATGGGGCGTTTCTAGCCGCGCGGGTCACAATCGGAGCTCTATGCTCCGATTCACCTCCTTGTCAGAGCCTACGCTACACCGTACCTGAGGAGAAAAACAGTGTTGCACTCTAAGGCCGGGTACCAGCAGTGCAGTCCGAGTGGGGTGCGATAGTCTAGGAGCCGGAGGTAGCTGAGTCGGGAGTGGTAAGACCCTTCCAGGGCCGTAGGCCTGTAGTCCGCTCGGGGCGTTTTGTGTTGCTCAGCGGCCAGCTAGTCCGGGTACCTGGGGGTGGCAGTGGAGCGGTTCCCTCTGGGTTGTCTTCTGCATCGTGTGCAGCGTACGGTCCGCCTATGGAGAGTCACCCGGGGGCAAGGGTCTCTGTCCTGGGTTCGGGTGGCTGTGGTCAGGCGGAGGTGGACTTCGCGGCCAGTGACGAGCGACCTCTCGGAGAGGTGGGCGGTTTGTCCCCTTCGGCGGCCTCGCGGGAGAGGCCCCGCCCTGTCCGGGTAGTGTAGCAGTTCCTGTCGCATGGCGGCTTGGGTAGCGTAATTCGCGGCGCGCACCCCGCCCAGTCTGTGACGTGGCTGCTTCGTGCGCTTTCCTCCTAGCGCGGTGCAGTCTGGGGGATGTAGTTCCTTTGCTGCCTTTCCTTAGTATGGCGGTGAGCGTGTTATCGGGTGTCTTCTCCTGCTGTGCTGCGTGCTCCGGCACGAGTAATATCAACAATAAAATAAACTGAGGAGGACTCAACTTGGTGTCCAAACAATGTAGAGGGGTTTAACTTTTTGGTAGCCGAACTTAGTCCAGGTAGAACAAATGGGCCAACAAGGGGTTAAGACATCAGTAATCTCTCAATATTCTCTCCGGGCCCTCCTAGCTCTCTGGGATGGGGAAGGCTCGCGGTCGCTCCGGGGGTTCTGTGAGCCAACAGGCTGCCTGGATCCCGACGGGGATCTTCTTCGCCGGTAACTGGAGGCTTGCGTCTCCATCGCTTCATCCCTCGGTTTGGGCCATCTGCTGACCGATTGGCGGTATGCCGCGTACCACTCCGGCACTGCCACGAGTGGGATGTTTAGCGTTTCGCAGAAGCGGTGCAGGTCCTCCGGAACTTTCAGGAGCGCGGTGCGGCCGTGGTGGGAGGCCGAGAGGCAGAACGGAAACTTCCATTTATATTTAATGTCCTTTCCACGGAGGACGTCCAGTAGGGGTCTGAGGTCCCGGCGGTGCTTCAGTGTGATCCCCGATAAATCCTGGAATATTTGGATCGGGGCCTCTTCATGCTCTATACGTCTGCCCCTAGCCATTTTGAGTATGTCTTCCTTGAGCCTGTATTCACCCAGGCAGCAGACGATATCCCGTGGCGGGTCCGTGTCCCTGCCCTTCGGGCGCAGGGCACGGTGGATCCTGTCCATGGCGATGGGTGTTTGCGGCGGTCTGTCGAGCACAGAGTTGAAGATGCTCGTGACTACTTGCGGGATCTGGTCCGCCTCGACCGATTCCGGTAGGCCCCGCACCCGTAAATTCTGGCGGCGTCCCCTGTTATCTAAATCCTCGAGGTGACGATTCATGTCCCTCAGTTGTAGGGTATGATCGTCGGTTTTCCTCGTTGATCGCTGGAGGATGAGGTCGTGGTCTTCCACCCTCTTTTCGGTGCGGGATACTCTGTCGTTCAGCGAGTGGATGTCCACTCGGAGCTCCGCTATGGCGGCCGCCAGGGTGTCCTTGATGTCAGCGGCCACGGACCGCAGGTCGGCGATGGTAAGGTGCTGCTGCGGTGAGGAGGTCGGTGTCCCCCCTCGGTTGTCTGCTAGTGTAGGAGCGGACATCTCCGGTTGCGCCGATAGGACTATCCCTGAAGTGACAGGCGGTATGGCAGGTGAGGAGCCTGAGGGCTCGTTATGGCGGGAAGGCGCCATGTTTCCCCTGAGGGATCGGAACATCTCCGGTATATTTTGCGGGTCTATGCCCGTGTTCCTTCTAGGAGAGCGGGACCGTGAGGCAGAGGAGCTCCTGGATGCTGTGCCCATGGTCGGTGGATAAAATCCGCTGAATTTTCTCAGTTTTTAGCCGTTGTGCACTCTGAGGTGGCAGGAGCTCAGGCTTCAAGCGTCCATCAGCTGGCTAGGTCCGGCCACGCCTTGTCACATTTTTTTTAAAGTGAATTTGTTATAAACCGACCCCTTGAAATTTTCAACCTTCAGCCCCGGTTCACACTGCCGCAGCTTCAAAGTTGCGTAACTTTGAAGCATGACTTCGGCACGACTTGCATGCGACTTCTTTAACAGAAGTCAAAGCAAGTCACACTGAAGTCAGACCAAACGTAGTGCAGGAACCTTTTTCTAAGTCGCACCCATTAGAATGGTTCCATTGCACCGAATGGGATGCGACTACTGATGTGACGTGTGTTCCAAAGTCGGAGCGCTTGTCAAATCAGTATGAACCAGGCCTCAGGCCAAAACATCCAAATATTTACACTGCTTTACCACTATTATCCTTCCAGAACAAAGCTCTCAGTAATTTGCGTCTGGGAACACGTTTCCAAAATTTGCTAAAATGAGCAAGGTGCATTGGGAGCCATTACTTTTTTAATGGCACCCTGAACACACTAAAGCCATGTACACACGATCAGTCCATCCGATGAGAACGGACTGAAGGACCGTTTCATCTGTTAACCGATGAAGCTGACTGATGGTCTGATGTGCCTACACACCATAGGTTAAAAAACTGATCGTGTCAGAACGCGGTGACGTAAAACACACGACGTGCTGAAAAAAACGAAGTTCAATGCTTCCAAGCATGCGTCGACTTGATTCTGAGCATGCGCGCCCTTTTGACCGATGCTTTTGCATACTAACGATCGGTTTTGACCCATCAGTTAGGCGTCCATCGGTCAAATTTTAAAGCAAGTTCTCTTTTTTTTGACCGAAGGATAACTGACCAATGGGGCCCACACACGATCGGTTTGGACCGATGAAACGGTCTTTCAGTCCGTTTTCATCGGTTTTGACTGATCGCGTGTACGCAGCCTAAGAAAACAGGCATTTAGTTGCATGATAAAACATGCAAAAAATGCGCGGTTCAAAAACATGCAAAAGTCAGCTCCAGAAAAAAGGTACAATAGATACTTTGATGCATTTTTAGAGTAGAGGGCAACCCAAGTAAATGGTGCTGCTCAAAAAAAGCATGAAAAATGTAACACTGGAGCACTGCTAGATGTGAACGGAGCCTAATGCCCTGTACACACGATCGGAATTTCCGATGAAAAAAGTCAGACGGAATTTTTTCAACGGATATTCCGACCGTGTGTGGGCCCCATCTGACTTTTTTCCGTTGTAGTTTAGAAATAGAACATGTTTTATTTTTTTCCGATGGAAAAAAATCCTATCGGAAATTCTGATCATCTGTGTGGAACTCAGACGGAGAAATAACCACGCATGCTCAGAATCAAGTCGACGCATGCTCGGAAGCATGGAACTTAATTTTTCTCGGCTCGTCATAGGGGTGGATTCAGGTAGGGGCGCGCACTACTACGGAGGCGCAGCGTACCGTTTTTACGATACGCCTCCGTAAATTACGTGCGCTACGCTTCATTCACGAAGCAGTAGCTCCGTAATTTGCGTGTGCGCTCCGTAAAACTGCCCGGCGTAAGCACGCGTAATTTAAATGATCCCGTAGGGGGCGTGGATCATTTAAATTAGGCGCGTTCCCGCGCCGAACGTAGTGCGCATGCTCCGTCGGGAAACTTTCCCGACGTGCATTGCGGTAAATGACGTCGCAAGGACGTCATTTGCTTCAACGTGAACGTAAATGGCGTCCAGCGCCATTCACTTACGCAAACAACGTAATTTTTAAAAATCGCGACGCGGGAACGACTGGTATACTTAGCATTGGCTGCCCCTGCTAATAGCAGGGGCAGCCTTACGCAGAAACCGACGAACGCAAACAACGTAAAATGCGAACGCAGGGCGCGCGTACGGTTGTGAATCGGCGTGAGTATGCAATTTGCATACTCTACGCTGACCACTACGGGAACGCCACCTAGCGGCCATAGTAAGAATGCAGCCTACGATACGACGGCATAAGAGCCTTATGCCAGTCATATCTTAGGCTGCAGTCGGCGTATCGACCTTTATGAATCAGGAGCAGTCGATACGCCGGCGCAACTAAGCAATTGCGCTGCGTATCTATGGATACGCAGACGCAATTGCTTACTGAATCTACCCCATAGTGTTTTACGTCACCACGTTTTGAACGGTCGGAATTTGGTCTGACAGTGTGTATGCAAGACAGCTTGAATGGAATTCTGATGGAAAATTCCATCGGATTTTATCCCATCGGAAATTCCAATCGTGTATAAGAGGTTCCAATAGTCTCCATCTGATGGGCCTAAGAGCTCGTTCATATCTATTGATCTGTCTATTAACACACAAATTCCTCTGCCTCTGTTTTTTACACCACTCTGTCATTATTAGGTGCGATTTACCAAGGGAAGTAAATAAATGGAAGTGTATTTGTATTGTAATTTACTTGACGTCACTCCATAAACTGTTTAATTTCAAACACTTGAATGACGGAAAAGAAGTGATGCTGCCATAGCAACCATTTTTTTGTTTTACAAATTCTAACCTGAGAAACAGAATGGAATTTGGTCGCTATGTGCAGCGGAAGTTGTATGTCCTTAAAGTTACCCCGATGATGAACATTGTAAATGATCGTGACTATAAGGCCTCGTACACACGACCGAACATGTCCGCTGAAAATGGTCTGCGGACCAGTTTCCGCGGACATGTTCGGTGGTCTGTACGGCCGACTGGACCATTTTCCAGCAGACATTTGTCCAGCCGACTGTTTTCCGGTGGACAAAAATTTCTTAGCATGCTAAGAAACTTGTCCGCTGGAACGATGTCCGCCGGTCAGTATGACCGATCGGACATGTCCGATGGCCCGAGAACCCGCGCATGACGTCAAAGTGATTTGACGCAATGCGTGGAAGCATTTAACTTCGGGGTTTGCGCACGGCGCCGCGTCTTCGTCGCCGTCACGTCGCCTTCACGTCGTTGTCACGTCACCGCGTATTCTGTCCGCACGGATTTTGGTTTGATGGTGTGTACAACCATCAGACCAAAATCTCCGAGCGGACATGTCCGATGAAAACGGTCCGCGGACCGTTTTCATCGGACATGTTTGCCCGTGTGTACGAGGCCTAAGTATAAAGGTGGTCTGTTGTACGGTAAAGTCAACCTAAGATTGCAAAAGTGCATGCATACTAAGTACTGATGTAGCACCCTCCTAGTGTAGAGCAGGTTGCTAGGTACATTTAGGGCCAAATTCACGTATCTGGGCGCATCTTTGTGCGGGAGTAGCGTATCCTATTTACGCTACGCCACCGCAACTTAGACAGGCAAGTGCAGTATTCACAAAGCACTTGCTCCGTAAGTTGCGGCAGCGTAGCGTAAATTGGCCGCCGTAAGCCCCGCCTAATTCAAAGTAGGCTGGTAGGGGGCGTGTTGTATGGAAATGAATCGTGACCCCACGTAAATGACGCGCCTAACGAACGGCGCATGCGCGCGCATGCTCAGTATCACGTCTAAGTTACGTCGGCTCAATGCTTTGTTGAGGTGAACGTAACCTACGCCCATTCACGTACGACTTACGCAAACAACGTAAATACGATGCTGTTCCGACGTTTCCAATGTCCATACCTTAACATAACTTACACCTGCTTTATGAGGGGTAAAGTTACGCTGGTCATACGCCTTACGTAAACGGCGTATATTAATACGCCGGGCGCAAGTACGTTCGTGAATCGGCATATCTAGCTCATTTGCATATTTATAATGGGAACGTCGAATGCGTCCAGCGTAACTATACTCCCATGATACGCTGGCATAGGCAAGTTACGTCGGACGGCTGAAGCCATGTTTTTGGACGTATCTCGCTTTGTGAATCGGCGTAAAGATGCGACGGCGCACATTTGAAATTACGCCGGCGTATCTGGAGATACGCCGACGTATATTCTTTCTGAATCTGGCCCGAAGTTTTGATCCTCTGTAATCTGTTACTTCCCCATGTCTTCTAGAAAAATCTAGAATTACCGTGGGAGGAAGAACAGGGCACTCAGGGTCACTAAATCAAATCCCAAAAAAGTTATATAAAGGTTAGTTAGTGCAGCGCTATATCAATATAAATTGCTGAATAGAATTCACAATAAACTGAATAAAGTTCATATGAAAAAAAGTTCTCCCATGTGTCCATTTCCGTAATCATGCAGGTGACAGCGTGCAGAGCCTCTACCAATGGTATAACTAGCAGCTCACCTGATAATGTGGACCCCCTGTTTAGACAGATGGGTCAAATGCATCAGCCGGCAGCATCAGATTTTTTTTCACCTTAATGCATAGATTTTTTTTTACTTTACAACTCCTTTAATTTAAATTTTATTCTGTACGTTTTTTGGCTGTGCGTAACTTCTGCATACTTTCAGCTATTGAGACCATTTAACTTTTAAAATGTTCAGCTCTTTCAGCTAATGATGGGACTTCAACTTATTTTGTATTATTTATACTTTTTAAAATATTAAGCTTTTTAACACTTTTTTTAACATTGAAGTCAATGAGAGCATTCTTCAAATCCTTAACCACTTGACAACTGGGCACTTAAACCCACTTAATAACCAGACCAATTTTCAGCTTTCGGTGCTCTCACATTTTGAATGACAATAACTCAGTCATACAACACTGTAACCAAATGAAATTTTTGTCCTTTTTTTCCCACAAATAGAGCTTTCTTTTGGTGGTATTTGATCACCTCTGCGGTTTTTATTTTTTTCACTATAAATGAAAAAAGAACGAAAATTTTGTAAAAAAATGAATTTTTCTTCATTTCTATTATAAGATTTTGCAAAAAATGAATTTTTCTTCATAAATTTGGCCTAAAATGTATACTGCTACATATCTTTGGTAAAAAAAAAAAATATTTGGATATTATTTAGTCTGGGTGAAAGTTATAGGGTCTACAAGCTATGGTACCAATTACTGAAAATTGATCAATTTGATCACATCTGATGTACTGACAGCCTCTCTCATTTCTTGAGACCCTAACATGCCAGAAAAGTACAAATACCCCCTAAATGACCCCTTTTTGGAAAGAAGACATTCCAAGGTATTTAGAAAGAGGCATGGTGAGTTTTTTGAAGTTGTCATTTTTTCCCACAATTCTTTGCAAAATCAAGGTTTTTTTTTTTTTTTTTCCACAAAAGTTTCATATTAGCAGGTTATTTCTCACACACAGCATATGCATACCACAAAACACATTCTGCTATTCCTCCCGAGTATGGCGATACCACATGTGTGAGACTTTTACACAGCGTGGCCACATACAGAGGCCCGACATGCAGGGAGCACCATCAGGCGTTCTGGAACACCCAGACCAATTCTGACATTCCTCTCCTACATGTAAAAATCATCATTTATTTGCTAGAAAATTACATAGAACCCCAAAACATTATATATGCTTTTTTAGCAAAGACCCTAGAGAATACAATGGCGGTCGTTGCAACTTTTTATCGCGCATGGTATTTGCACAGCAATTTTTCGAACGCATTTTTTTGGGAAATAAAACAGTTTTGTGCTTTTTTAAAAAAAAAAACATTAAAGTTAGCCCAATGTTTTTGCATAATATGAAAGACGAAGTTACGCCGAGTAAATAGATACCCAACATGTCACCCTTCAATATTGCACACGCTTGTGGAATGGCGCCAAACTTCGCTACTTAAAAATCCCCATAGCTGACGTTTTAAATGTTTTTACTGGTTACATGTTTTTAGTTACAGAGGAGGTCTGGGGCCAAAATGATTGCTCTCGCTCTAACGTTCGCAGCGATACCCCACATGTGTGGCTTGAACACCGTTTTCATATGTGGGCGGGACTTACGTACACATTCGCTTCTGTATACGAGCACGCGGGAACAGGGGCGCTTTAAATTTTTTTTTTTTTTTTTATTGTTCATTTTACTTCATTTATTTTAGTTTGACACGTTTTTCCCCAAAAATAAATGTTTTGATCACTTTTATTCCAATTACAAGGTATGGAAACATCCCTTGTAATAGGAATAATACATGACAGGTCCTCTTTACAGTGAGATATGGGGTCAATAAGACCCCACATCTCACCTCTAGGCTGGGAAGCCTGAAAAAAAACAAGAAAAAAAACGATCCTGGCTTCGATCGCAGCGGTGAGTCAGAAGAAGCACCGGAGGGCGAAGGGAGTGGGGACGTCCCTTTTTGCCTCCCGTAAGAACGATCAAGAGGCGGAACAGCCGCCATGATCGTTCTTATGGTGTAGAGAATCGCCGGCTGAAAAAAATGATATCTGAATGATGCCTGTAGCTGCAGGCATCATTTAGATATCCCTGCACAAAGTCAAGGACCTCATATGACGTGGGCGGGAAGTGGTTAAAACACATTTTTTTCCCCAGAGTATTTTCTGGGTATTGCAAAGTATTGGCCGGGGTATTGCAAAGTATTGGTGTGGGGGTATTGCAGAGTATTGGTGCAGGGGTATTGCAGAGTATGGTGCGGGGGTATTGCAGAGTATGGTGCGGGGGTATTGCAGAGTATTGGTGCGGGGGTATTGCAGAGTATTGGTGCGGGGGTATTGCAGAGTATTGTGTGGGGGGTATTGCAGAGTATTGTGTGGGGGGTATTGCAGAGTATGGTGCGGGGGTATTGCAGAGTATTGTGCGGGGGGTATTGCAGAGTATTGTGCGGGGGGTATTGCAGAGTATTGTGCGGGGGGTATTGCAGAGTATTGTGCGGGGGGTATTGCAGAGTATTGTGCGGGGGGTATTGCAGAGTATTGTGCGGGGGGTATTGCAGAGTATTGTGCGGGGGGTATTGCAGAGTATTGTGCGTGGGGTATTGCAGAGTATTGTGCGTGGGGTACTGCAGAGTATTGCGCGGGGGGTACTGCAGAGTATTGCGCGGGGGGTATTGCAGAGTATTGCACGGGGGGTATTGCAGAGTATTGTGCGGGGGTACTGCAGAGTATTGCGCAAGGGGTACTGCAGAGTACTGGCAGGGGGTACTGCAGAGTATTGCGCGGGGGTATTGCAGAGTATTGCGCGGAGGTATTGCAGAGTATTGCGCGGGGGTATTGCAGAGTATTGCGCGGGGGTATTGCAGAGTATTGCGCGGGGGTACTGCAGAGTATTGCGCAAGGGGTATTGCAGAGTATTGCGCGGGGGTATTGCAGAGTATTGCGCAGGGGTATTGCAGAGTATTGGTGCGGGGGTATTGCAGTGTATTGAGCGGGGGTATTGCAGAGTATTGCGCGGGGGTATTGCAGAGTATTGCGCGGGGGTATTGCAGAGTATTGCGCGGGGGTATTGCAGAGTATTGCGCGGAGGTATTGCAGAGTATTGCGCGGGGGTATTGCAGAGTATTGCGCGGGTGTTTTGCAGAGTATTGCGCGGGGGTATTGCAGAGTAATTGCGCAGGGAAGGCAGAGCATTGCAGAGTATTGCGCAGGGAAGGCAGAGTATTGCAGGGGTTAATGCAGGGATGGCTGAGCAGGGATGGATGGATCTGTGACTGCAATAGTCACAGATCCATCCCACACTGCTACTGCCATCCGCGCTCTCCTCTCACACTGTACCGATCAAATGACGCCGGTTTGTTTACCTGTGATCGCGCCGTCATTGGACGGCGCGATCACATGGTAAAAGACCGCCGTTGCCGGTCAATTACCGTGATCTGTGTAGCGCCGGGTCTCATAGACCCGGCGCGCACAGAATTTTCTGTGTGCGCGCCCGAGGCGGCGCGCATTACTGCTTCTGGTGGGCGCCGTTTCAGAACGGCGACCCCCAGTTAAGCAACCACCTTGCCGCCGTTTGTAGACGGCGGCTGGTGGTTAAGTGGTTAAAACATTCTTCCGCTACCAACAGTTTCAGCTCCTTCATACTTTCCCCTGCAGACACCAAACAAACTTTAAAATGTTCACAATATTCAGCTATCCGGCTATATCTTTTCAGTTTGATATCTTTTACAGTTTTTGTGAAAAAGCTGTTTAAGTTTAGTGATTATTTCAGGAAATGTTATCGATTAAACAGAGTGTCTATGGGGCTGGTTAGAGTGGATGATGTCATCGCTATAGCACAGAGCTTTAAAAAATTATCTTTGTTCCTTCTCTATTAATTGCTCTCACGCCCACAAGATCTACTTGTCATACACAATTTTATACATCAAAACATAGGTATTTTTGTGGCTGGAAAGGGAGGAGTCTAGGTATGGCGCGGAGGGTCTGGAGGAGTAGCTAGATGGGAGCCCTCGCTCTCCAGCCCAGCTCGGACCCAGGTAATGAGTAGCGGCGAGCTCTGTCCCTTCCCGCACCGGAGTGCCCCCTGCTCTGCTACATGCTGAACCCCCCCTCTCTCCCCGGCCGGATCGAGGACCTATAGAGAAAAGCACGGACGGAGCGCTTACCTGCTCAAAGGAGGTTGGTCTGGTGGTTGGATCGGCAGCGGGGAGGAGTGACGTCTGGACGGTGCATGGAGGGGGACCCAGCGATCTGTGCGGGGCTGAAGTCCTCCGTAGCATCAGAGGGGTTACCAGTGAGTGAGCGGGGGTACGACGTTGAGCCGTGTGCCCTAACACATGGACCACAACCCTGCACAAGGAGAGTCTGCTGGTAAGAGGGAGATACAGCACCTCGCAGCCAAAGCAAACCAGACAAGCAGAAAACAAAGAGCATAAAAAAGGTGTCTGTGCCCGGTACTCCAAACATCCTCAACAGAATGGTAAATATAAGAACTACTGCTCCAGTCTTACCCTCCTCTCTAAGAAGCACCAAAATGGTGAGTACACTGTATTGCATAAACCAAGAGGAAAAGACTGCGGGGACATCTGATATTAGCACCAAAGAAATCAATAGGTATATTGTTTTGGTATAAGTATCCTGGGACATTAGTTCTTCAATAGTACCTTTATCATTGTTCACTGGTAGTTTTCATTGGGACAATTATGGTATATTGAAACTACGCCTGGAATTTCACTAGTTCCTGTGTTTTCCCAGAATTTGCATCATACCTCATTGTCTGCAGCATACCTGCGTCCTAGCAGCAATCAGAACTAAACACTGATAATATACCGGCAAAGTTAAAGCACCACAATTTACTACAGAAGTATTGAAGGCTTGCTTCAGAGGTTCATGTGGTTAAACAAATACTAGAAATCAGCACAAAATACTATTAGATAGTAAAGATCTTTCTAAAGAGAAAGAGAATCAGATTGTATTCATACATACTTTTGCCGGTAAGCGTTTTTCTTATATACGGAAATCTGACACGGTGAAAATAAGGAATGGGGAAACCATGAAATATGATTTGATTAAGGCCACTACTACAAATAACAGTGTTTAAACAGTGTTTAAAACTTGACGATATATTGGGACGGAACAAGGAGGAAAACCGTACTAATACAAGAAAATAGTCCCAAATAAGGGGCAAAAGATAGCCTTGTGGTTGGACTGTTTCCACGGCTGTTTTCACGGCCAGTTTATGGTTTATTGAGCGCTGAAGTTGTCTTGGTCACTCGGGTCGCTATCTCCAGCCCTTTTTTTCTCTTCTTCTTTTTAATTATTCTTTCCCCTTAGATTGTTATGTACACAGACTCATTAGAAGATTGACAGAAGGAAGCGTTAACAAAGTTTAAGGGGAATATCTATTGTATATGAGCTTTCCTGATGGGAAACTGTGTGACTGTGAAAACTGTGTCCCCCCACTAGACTGGGTTTACAGATACGAGGTGTCTATTGGGAGTTGCCCGTAGTTTAACATAGAAGAGAGGCCACTTGGGTTTCCCTCTTATTTCTCTCCCCCCCTTTTTCCTTTTTCTCCTTTCAGCATTGAGATACACAAAATTACATATAGAGCGGCTATACCCCCAAACTAATTTCTTATAGTCTCATGATATAGATTGTCGATATTACCCCTCCTTACTCAAAGTTCTAAGAAAGTAAAAAAAAAAATCCCAGCAGCCACCCCCTAGGTCCCCGAGGCCCAGTAAGAGGTACGGGTTACAAACTGGACTACTGTGGGAACTAGAGGGGTAAAGGATGAGTACAAGGGGAAAAGGAGCGAGAGGAGGGGCAATCCCAAAAGTCCCCCGGTTAAGCCAAAGCCTGGGTCCGATGAATAAATTTGTGTCCTACGGTGGAAACGGAGACAACCAGGCCACGGAAAAACAACCAACTGTCAAAAGTAGCCAGATAGAAAAAGATAAGAAAAAAGACAAGAAAAAAGGAGCTACTAATATACCTGTTGATCAAGAAACACTCTCAGAATCTAGAATTAACAGAGAAATAAGGACAAACCGCAAGACAGGACACTATTACCAACAAAAATTGAAATGGAAGGAATGTTTTCTGTGCTAGAAAGATCACTTAAATCGCAAATGGAAAGAATGGAGAGAAATTTGGGGCATATGTTGGAAAGAGTGGAGGAGGTAGAGAAAAAAGTAGATCTCAACGTAACCTCAGTCAAAAAATTAGAAGAAGAAATAAAAGCACTAAAAATGAACCAACGAGAACAAGCGTACAAATTAGAAGTTTAGGAAAACAGAGACAGGAGGAAGAATATTAGAATACGTGGAGTACCAGACACATCACAGGCGGAAGACCTCCCAGAAATTATAAGGAAAATCTTTAAAAAAAGGTAGGGGGGGATGGGAGGGGGACTCAGATCTGTATACCTTATAACAAAAAACACACACCTGTTTGAAAAGCGAAAAAAAAAAAAAAGGGGTTGAAAGACATGACTAACATAAATCTTATAACATATAATGTGAGAAGCCTCAGCTCCCCAGAAAAAAGGCATATGGTATTAAGAGAGGTGGAAAGGTATTCTGCAGAAATTGTCTTCCTGCAGGAGACACATTATACATTGGATTCCAATGTTAGACTCTATTCTCTGGCAATCCCAACCTGGTACTATGGGGACTCTCCAAAAAAGAGAGCAAAGGGGGTCGCCATAGGAGTGGGGAAGAACATTTCTTCTAAGGTAGAAGAGAGGAAAGTCGACCCAGAGGGTCGATATTTGTTTCTGAGAGGGGTCCTCCAAGGGCAAAAATATACGCTTGCAAATATATACTGCCCTAACAGGCACCCTCAAAAATACCTTAGGGGGATCCTGAACGCTCTATTGGATTTTAAACAGGGCGCTGTAATCCTAGCAGGAAATTTTAATTTCTCAATGGAACACCATCTTGATAGTACGTCCGGTGCACAGAGGCGAGAAACCAAACAACTTCAAATACTAAGAAAAAAAATGTTTAACCAGCAATTAATAGATCCATGGAGGATCACACATCCAAACAAAAAAGATTATACATACTACTCATCTGTGCATGGAACATACTCAAGATTGGATTATATGATGGTAGACCACGAGTTATTGGAAGATATAGTGAAAACCTCAATAGGTTTAATAACAATTTCAGACCACGCTCTGGTAATAGTGAAAATAAGATTTAAAGAGATAGAGCAAAGAAAAGGAACATGGAATCTAAATGAAGAATTTATAGAGGACATAGATGTTAGCAAGACAGTAAAAAATGATCTGGAACAATATTTTATGTTAAACAACACATCGGACGTAAGTGCGGCTACAGTATGGGAAGCCCACAAGGCATACATTAGAGGGAAATTAATTTCCCTAGGAGCAGGGAAAAAGAAGATAAGAGAATTAAATATGAAAAAATTAACAACGCAGCTATATGAACTGGAGCAAATGCATAAAGAACGAGGAGAAAGTGAAGTATATCAGGAAATAGTAATAAAGAGGGCCCAGCTCAGAGATTTGATGAAACTTGAAACTAGAAAAATATTAAAAAATGTTGTAAAAGAAAGGTATAAGTGGGGGAACAAACCAGGGAAATATTTAGCCAGAGTATCTAAGGAAAAAAAAAACATAAATTTATATTGAAAAAATAAAAAATCATGAAGGGCAGATGAATTATAAGACCTCTGAAATCGCAGAAGCTTTCCAGACTTTTTACAGCACATTATATTCTATCCGAACCAATGAGACCCAAGAGCAGGAAGACATCATAAAAATAAAAATTAAAGAGTATCTAGCAGAAGCTAACCTGCCAAAGATATCGCAAAACGATTTTGAATCCCTTGAGGATCCAATTACTCAGGAGGAGATTTATAAAGCCTTTCAGGAAACACCAGTGGGTAAGAGCCCAGGCCCGGATTGTTTGCCGATTAAGTACTATAAAAAATTTAAAGAGCTGTTGGTTCCAGAGATGTGCAACTATTTTAATAAAATAGGTGAAGAAGAAATAAGAAAAGAATCTCTACTTGCCAATATTTCTATTATTCCTAAATTAGGAAAAGACGGAACTTTGTGCTCCAACTATCGACCAATAGCATTGTTGAATGCCGATATAAAGGTTTATGCAAAAATATTGGCAACAAGGATAACAAGTTTAATGCCCGAACTCATAAATGCAGATCAGGCAGGTTTTGTAAAAGGCAGGGAAGGGAGAGATAATAGCATAAGAACCATATTGTTATTACAGCAAGAAAAAAAAAGAAACCCCCAGTCGTACTCATGTCAATAGATGCAGAAAAAGCATTTGACAGAGTCGACTGGGGGTTTATGATGGACACACTACGAAGCATAGGTCTGGGTCCTAAATATATGTATAGCCATCCGACGGCTAGGGTGAAGGTCAATGGGAGTGTGTCGTCTGTGTTTGAAATGAAAAACGGAACCAGACAGGGTTGTCCGCTCTCACCCCTCCTATATGTAATAACACTCAGGGAAAATCCAGACATAGAGGGGGTGAGAGTGGGAGGAGATGAACACAAGGTGGCGGCGTACGCAGACGACATACTCCTATATCTGACCAAACCTAGAGTTTCATTGCCCAATGTTATAAAGGAAATAAAAAATTACGGGGAACTTTCCAACTTTAAAATAAACCCGATAAAAAGTAGAAGAACTACAGAAAGAATTTCTATTTACTTGGGAAAAAGAAACTCTAACATACTTAGGAATAAAAATTACACCTACAGTGGAAAAACTTTATTTGGCAAATTTCGTTCCCTTAATCAATGAAATTAAACAAGATTTGAAAAGACTGACAAGGAAACCTATCTCCTGGATTGGTAGGATCAACGCTTTTAAAATTATGATACTACCGAAAATAATCTATAAATTCCAAATGCTCCCCATAAGAATACCACAAAGTTTCTTTAAGATAATTAAAACAGTAATTTTGAAATATATCTGGGCGGGCAAAAAGGCCAGAGTAAGCTAAACATTGTTGAGCATGAAAAAAAAAAGGGTGGGCTGGCGCTCCCAGACATAAAAAGATATTACTATGCCGTAACATTGGCTAGGTTAGTAGAATGGACAAATACACACACTAAAAAGAAGTGGGTACAGATGGAAGATACACTAAGTACGACACAATTAAATAAGAATGTTTGGATACCACCTAAAGTTAGGAAATTGGGCACGACACTCATAGTATAACAAAGAATGTATTTAAAATATGGGACATAGGGCCAGATTCACATAGAATTGCGGCGGCGTAACGTATCGCATTTATGTTACACTGCCGCAAGTTTTATGGGCAAGTGCTTGATTCACAAAGCACTTGCCTGTAAACTTGCGGCGACGTAGCATAAATCCGTCCGGCGCAAGCCCGCCTAATTCAAATGGGGCGTGTATCATTTAAATTAGGCGCGTCCCCGAGCCGAACGTACTGCGCATGCTCCGTTTTGAAATTTCCCGCCGTGCTTTGCGCGAAATGACGTTGCACCAACGTAATTTTTTGAACGGCGATGTGTGTTACGTCCTTTCCTATTCACGGACGACTTACGCAAATTTTTTTTTTAAATTTGACGCGGGAACAATGGCCATACTTTAACATGTCAAGTCTAAATTTAAGCCAAGAAATAGCAGCTGTAACTTTACGCCGGAAAAAGTCGACTAGCGACGACGTAAGAGAATGCGACGACCACGCGTAACTTCGTGGATCGCCGTAAACAAGTAAATTAGCGTACCCAACGCAAACTCCACCCATCGGGCGCCAAAGTATTACACCTACGATTCGAAGGCGTACGAAGCCGTACGAAGTCTGTCGGATCGAAGCCAGAAGCCGTCGTATCTTGGTTTGATGATTCAAACTAAATATCAGACGCGGCAAATTTGAAAATATATTTCAGCTGTGAATCTGGCCCATAGTATTTAGACGTGAAAACTGGGAGTACAACTCCCCATTAATTCCACTAGCGGGCACAATTTTTTTCCACCAGGCAATAAGACACGGATGGGGAAGCAATTGGGCGGAATAAATTAAAAGATATCGTCACACGTGGAAAAATAAAAGCAAGACAAGACATAAAAACGTTAGAAGGGGATCAGCACTTGAGTGAGTGGGAGTATTTTCAGTTGAAACACTTTGTGAGCACTTTACCACAGCCGATTCAGGATGACAAAACTTTAAACCCAATAGAAAAGATATGCAGCATAGACAAGCCACTTATACATGGTATATCATTGGTATATGAAATACTAACAGATCTGGAGACACAGGGAACATTGCCATTCGTAGAAAAATGGGGAAACGATGTGGGTAAAAAGATAGATAACTCAAATGATAGGTGCGGTGTATAACTACGCGTCAGATATAACTACTATTGAAGCTAATTATAAATGTATGGTGCATTGGCACCTGACCCCAGTAAGAATGAGTAAAATACACCCAAACAATTCAGAGCTCTGCTGGAGGAATTTTAAGCAAAAGGGAACAACAATGCACATCTGGTGGGATTGCCCGAGAATACAAGAATTTTGGACTATATGGAAGAAATAACAGGGGAGAAAACCTTACGTAATCCTTTGACCTGTTTATTTCATGGTACAAATAAAGCAAAAAAACAGTATGGAACAACTCTGGTCCCGGTGCTGCTAAATGCAGCAAGGGGCCTAATCCCAAAAAACTGGCTACATTCAAAAAGGCCATCAATAAAAGAGTGAATAGAGAGGGTAGATTATATAGCATAAATGGAGTACCTCGTTTGAGGGGAGCTAGGAGGAGAGGACAGATACAGAGAGATGTGGGAGAAATGGAGAGCTTTTAAATCATCTGGAAAATTCGTACAAGGTATGACAGAAATTGACAGGATAGAAAGTTAAAAATAAAAGATAAATAGCAATCAGCCATACAGATCCGAGTAGGAGGGAGGGGAGGGGGGGAAGGAAATGGGGAAAAAAATAAAAAAAAGGATGAGGCTAGTCACTAAACTAGGCCTATACCGCCCAGAGGGGAGGAAGCTTATGAATATAACTGTTTGCACAAAAATGACAAAACGTAGTAATTGTACTAAGCAAGAAAGAAATTACAAGAGTTCTATACTTTCTTCCATTGACTGTCCTGTATACAATTCTTCAGATTTAGACATTAAAGGCTGTGTGTTGAGTTATTTTGAGGGGACAGCAAATTTACACTGTTATACAAGCTGTACACTCACTACTTTACATTGTAGCAAAGTGCATTTCTTCAGTGTTGTCACATGAAAAGATTTACACAAATGTGAGGGTTGTACTTACTTTTGTGACATACTGTATGTGATCTCCCGCACACAGAGGGGTGTACTATACTTTTGTGAGATGCTGTATATATTTATTGTGTTCTATAAGTGGTTACATCACACATGGCGTGTTCTGAGGTCTGCAGCAATGAAGGATTTTTGTATTTGAAACTTTAATGTAAATCTAGACAGTTGAGGGGGTGTAATATCCCCTTACTTTCAATATCACCCCAATCGAGGCGTGATTTTGCCGCCTGACAAATCGCAGGACTGCTTTTGGGAAACGGGCGTCCCGTCATTTTGTTTGTTTGTGTGATTTGTCAGGTGACAATATTGTCCCATGATTGGGGTGCCATTGAAAGCAACAGGATCACAAGCGTGTCACACGTTGTGCGGCAATTCGGGAAATTGCAGTAATTCCGCCCGTGACTTGGAACGCCTAGGTTTAACTGCAGCCAAAGCTAAGCGTCTTCTATCAGTTGCTGGGTTCACCTTCTATAGATTCTGGGGGAACATTTTCTTCCTCAAACATTTCACATATTCTCTTCATTCTTTATTCCACCGCTAATATATACTCAGCATTGACCTTGTATCGAGCTTTTCTCTCTGAGGACTCCAAGTATTGGAGATGGCGTTGGCCGGGAATCGAACCCGGGTCATCTGCTTAGAAAGCAGCTGTGCTCACCACTGCACCACCAACGCAAAGGTAGCATGTAGTGTGGGAGGAAACCCACGCAAGCACAGGGAGAACATGCAAACTCCATGCAGATAGTGTCCTGGTCAGGATTTGAACCAAGGACCCCAGTTCTGCAAGGCTAACCGCTAAGCCTCTGTGCTGCCCATTTACGGCCTCTGTTCTCTAAGGCTGAGCGGGGTAAATCACTTATGTTCACTCAAAGTGCCTTCAGAAGAAATCCAAACTTATCCTAAACTACAATCTATAACACTCCCATAATAAAACACACCCAAATAACAAAGAGGGGTACAGTGGTCCCCAAATTAGCAACACAATGGAGCTAAATATTCCATTCACCCATAGGCCTCATTCACACAGGGGGTATGAATCCGTACCCCATGGGAGGGCCGCGTTTACCGGAATGGGGATGCACAGGTGTTCCCAGCATCCCATGTAGGCAGTCCCATTGCTGTCAACTGGGGTGCGGGGACTGTACCCAATGTGACATCTGTGTGGGTGCTGGTGCATGGCCCCGAACACACCCAGGGTGCGTCCGCGCAACTGCACCCACATGGATATCCTTTTTGGGGTAATGCAGCCCCCACACAGGGTACAGATTCATACACCCCGTGTGAAAGAGGCCTTGGACTTCTCTATGAAGGACCTCACTGACGGGAAGAGTTCTCATTTCTCCAGCAGAGAAAGCCTAAAGAAACCTGGAAAGACTCCTTCCACCTCTAAAGACAAAAAGAGTTCCAACCTTCACTCATAGCCAGTCCAACACACGCCTCTAAAACATACCGGCCTCCAACCTCCCCTTATAGCCGGTCCAACACACGCCTTTAAAAACATACCGGCCTTCAACCTCCCCTTATAGCCGGTCCAACACACGCCTTTAAAAGCCTACCGACCTCCAAACTTCACAACATAATCAATTACTTTATGTCGATTGACAATACATAGATCAAACATATCACCTGTAAAAGCGTGCTTTAGATTTTGGTGGTAAACAGCCTGCTAGGCCCGGGGGGAACCAAACCAAGTCCTCCAAAAGCTACCTCATATCCAAAAGTTGCCAAGAATGTAAATGTAGACATTATGCTTTAAGGTTAATCAAAAATATCACATTCTAAAGGGAAAGGTAGAACAAGGGGAGGGAGAGTATGGAAGAGGCAGAGAGGGAGGAAAGTAGGGGGGATGGAAAGTTGCGGGTAAGGAAGGGGTGTGGGATTCCCCCCAACCCTCACCCCCTTCTTTCTCCAACCTTCCCTTCTCCCCCTTTCCTCCCTCTCTCCCTCTTCCATACTCCCCCTTTGTTCTACCTTTCCCTTTAGAGTGTTATAATTTTGATTAACCTTAAAGCTTAATGTCTACATTTACACTCTTTGCAACTTTTGGAGGGCTTGATTCAGTTCCCTCGGGGAAAGCAGGCTGTTTACCACCAACATCTCAGACACTTTTTTTTACAGGTGATTATGTTTGGGCAATGTATTGTCAAAAATTAAAGCTTCTGCAGAAGCTGCAGAAAGGTAAATAGAGGGCTGATGGGAAGACCCCCGGTTACTGGAGTGGCAGCCGTACCTGTGTTGGTACAGCCGTACCTGGCCCCTGGGAGGGTCCCTCAAACTTTTTGTTGAGTCCTCTTCTAGGAACAGCCAATTGTTTTGTTTGTCCAGCTACATTGATAGTTGGTAAATCAGAATCTTTTAAGAGATTGATGACGTAGTGGATTCCTGTCATGATGGCTTGAAATGAAGATCCTCTCCCTCATATTCACTAGCAAATCGTCCTCTTCTCATCACCTAGTTTAAATTTTCTTGCAACATTTTGGCCATCTTCAATCCCAAGAAAGCTGCACCCCTCCCATTTAAGTGCAATCCGTCACTACTATAAAGATGGTAACGGCCTGAAAAGTCTGCCCAGTTCGCCATGAATCCAAACCCCCTCCTCCCTGCACCAGTTTCTCAGCCACTTGTTAAGTACCATAAGCTCTTGCTGTCTCTGTGGTGTGGCTCGAGGTACAGGCAGTATTTCAGAAAATATAGCCTTGGGGGACCTTTTCTTCAATATGGCCCCCAAGTCCCTAAAATCATTTTGTAGGGCGCTCCATCTTTCTCTAACTTTGTCATTGGTACCGATATATACCATGACAGCTGGGTCCTCTCCAGTGCCATCCAATAATTTGTCCATGCAATCTGCAATGTTCCGAACCCGAGCGCCTGGTAAACAACATACTGTTTGGCGATAATGGTCTTTGTGACAGATTGCCCTCTGTATTCTTCCAATAACTGAATCCCCTACCACAAGTATGTGCCTATCCTTTCTGGTAACCTTGCCCCCATCTTCGTCACATGCTGGTGGAGTCTCTGTGTGAAAGTCACATGCTGGTGAATTCTTTACACAAATGTCACATTCTGGAGGTGTCTCATTGTGATCGTGAATTTCTGGAGTAGAAAACAAAAGAGAAAAGCGCCTCTGAGTATACTGCTTTTAATTGTAAAACATAAAAATATCCAGCACTTACATCATAGTATTATGGTGCAGTCGTGGGAGCTGGTGTGCGTCTGTAGCTGACAGTCAGCAAGGCATGAGAACTGGGCAGCCGGAGGGAGCCGGGGAGAGACGGCTAAATCCTTGTTGTTGTGCCGCTGCTAGACAGAGAGTTCAGCAGCTGATGCGTGACGTCAGCTCGGACGGAGGCTCTGGAGTAGTCTCATTGTGAATATCACATTCTGGAGGAGACTGGTTGTGAATGTCACATTCTGGAGTAGTCTCATTGTGAATGTCAAATTCTGGACCGGTCTTATTGTGAACGTCACATTTTGGAGGTGACTCGTGACTGTCACATTCGGGAGGAGTCTCGTTCGGAACGCCACAATCTGCTGGAGTCGTAGTGGGAAAGTTACATTCTGCCCGAGTCTCAACAGAATCATTGCACGCTGAATGAGTCTTAATGTGAATGACACGTGGTTGATTTAAAGAAATTCCCAACTTTTGGGCTATTTTCTTTCCCAATAGAGCTGCACTCTGTTCATTTAAGTGAAGTCCATCCCTGCTGTAGAGCAAGTAACCAATTGAAAAGTCAGTCCAGGTCTCCATGAAGCTGAACCCCTTCTTCCTGCACCAGTTCTTCAGCCATCTGCTAAGCACCCTTAGCTCCTGCTGCCTCCTTGGTGTGGCTCGAGGTACGGGCAGTATTTCTGAAAATGCTGCCTTGGAGGTTCTTTTCTTCAGTATAGCTCCTAAGTCCCTAAAATCATTTTGTAGGGCGCTCCATTTTCTTCTAATGTTGTCGTTGGTTCCAATATGTACCATGACAGCTGGGTCCTCCCCAGCCGCATCCAACAATCCGTCCATCAGATCTGCAATGTCTCGAACTCGTGCGACCGGGAAACAATATACTGTGCGTCGATCACCGTCATTCTGACAGATTGCCCTTTCTGTCCCTCTAATAACAGAATCCCCTACCACCAGGATCTGCCTATCCTTTTCTGTAATCTTGCCCGCATCTTCATGGTAGGAGATATTCCCATGGCTGCCCTGTTTTTTTGGTGGGTTCCCAACATGTACGTCACATTGTGCTGGAGTGTCAACATGAATGTGACATTCAGGTGGTGTCTCCATGTGAACGTCACATGTTGGTGGAGTCTCCATGTGAACTACACATGTTAGTGGAGTCTCCATGTCAACGACACATGCTGGTGGAGCCTGTGTGTGAACGTCACATGCTGGTGGAGCCTGTGTGTGAACGTCACATGCTGGTGGTGCCTCTGTGTGAACGTCACATGCTGGTGGTGCCTCTGTGTGAATGTCACATGCTGGTGGTGCCTCTGTGTGAGCATCACATGCTGGTGGAGCCTCTGTGTGATCGTCACATGCTGGTGGAGCCTCTGTGTGATCGTCACATGCTGGTGGAGCCTCTGTGTGATCGTCACATGCTGGTGGAGCCTCTGTGTGAACGTCACATGCTGGTGACGTCTCTGTGTGATCGTCACATGCTGGTAAACCCTCCACGTGAATGTCACATGCTGGTGGAGCCTCAATGTAGCATATATATTCTGTCTCGCTCACTAGGGCAGTCCTGCCTTGTGAGCTGTCTCTGCAGTAAATACTGCGTACATCTGCAATAATAAAAAAAGAAGAATCAGGTTTAGCACTTTCACCTACAATATATATATATATATATATATATATATATATATATATATATATATATATATATATATATATATATGGCTTTTTTTCATTTTTTTCAGGGGGAACTTGGGGGAACTCAGTTCCACCACCTCTTGCTCAGACCCTTTAGTCCCTGCTCACCACAATCACTTGTAAACACAGAAATCTGGTTTCTGTGTTAACAAGTGACAGCTTTGTAACCCCCTGAACGCTGCACACTGTATGTAATGCAATTCTGGTATTTAATGCCCCTTTAAGACCTTTCTACTGTTTGTGAAATTTGAACGGGTCGTGGTTGAGTTCCTGCACCTATTTTCTGAGATAAAAAGCTCTGTGTGTGTGTATATATATATATATATATATATATATATATATATATATATATATATATATATATATATATATATATATATATATATATATATATATATATATATATATAATTTATACAACATCAAATTATAGAGAGAAAAGTTCAAAATTCCAATGCCAGGGACAATAAATAAACCCAACATAACAGGGACACAGGGATCACCAATGGTGGCCTTCCTATAAATGAATGGAGTCAGAAAGGGAACTGATTCTTCATTTTCATGTGCGGGGGAGTAATCTGCAGTGCTTCTGTTTCTTATTATTAAACACCCAGCCTCTATGGGGGGGGGGGGTGTGACCTCTAATCAATATCCATTTCCATTCCTATACATGTGTAACTTTGGACTCCAATAAAGATGTTTTTATAACAAAATATTTTTTGCGTGTTTTGGCACCATTAAAACGTTTGTTGTCCCCCAAAAATGAATAAAGATCCTGTTCTTTTAAAGCCTGTTATAGTGCTTGCGCTGTGTATGAAATATTTGTCTGATCCTACCAGTTTCTACCCTCCCCCTCTCTGCACTGACTCCCATGTATCAGGGCTGCAGAGTTCTGACACCGGAGTCAGTACGTGTCTCCATCATACGCTGCTATCTGCAGCTCTCCCTGTGTCCTCTCCTCCTCCCTCGCCCTCCATGTACATGTCTCAATCATACGCTACTATCTGCAGCTCTCCCTGTGTCTCCTCACCCTCCCTGTACGTGTCTTCATCATACAATACTATCTGCAGCTCTCACTGTGTCTCCTCCTCCCCCTCATCCTCCCTGTACGTGTCTCCATCATACGCTACTATCTGCAGCTCTCCTTGTGTCTCCTACCCCCTCCCCCTCCCTGCCTGTCACCTCTCATTATCCCTCATCTGTTCATCCCCTCTGTCACATAAAAAGCTGCATCCTAGTGCCTGTGCTTTATACACAAAAAAAATGTCTACTTGTATTGCAATGTATCCATCTTGGCATCTGTTTAATTATTAACTGCCATAACGCCGCACATGTGATCCGTTATGACAGTTTGGTTGAAAGCACAACCAATGTGACAGTTGGCATTCCCAGCATGCTGGGAATATAAATGTTTTGTGAAACTGTTAAATCGATGGGTTTCCTTCCGCTTTATACCGGTAGAAACCGGTTCTTTTTTAAATAACACACAGGCACTCGGATGCAGCTTTGTATCGGACAGAGGGGATGATATAAAGATCACATAGAGGCTTAACAATCACTTTCACAATCACTTCTGTTCTAAAATTCTATGAAAAGGAATCATTTTGGGATGAAGGTTCCTTTGATCGATGAGTGTAGGCGACTTATTCAGAGTACATATTGTATCGATCACTATCCATAGTACTTACCAATCTCAGTGTCGGTATCCCGGTGATGTCCTTTGGCTTTACAGCCGGATCCGAAACATCCAACAACGGCTCTGAAACAGCCGCGTACAAACGTCCGGGTCCTCTTCATTTTGGGGAGCTTTTTGGGGGTATCTGCAGGCTGGTCACTGATACCCCCTTTCATAGCTGCCCTTCCTTTGCTGGGTTTCTCTTTGGTGTTTTTCAGAGAAAAAAGCTTTTTACATTTAAATTGTCTCATTATTAAGAAATAAAGAAACACTCTTTAAATGTACAATAATAGAAATCGCAATGAAATCTAATCGAATGAAATCGAATCAAATCGCAAGAAAAATCTCAGGAGAGATTAGAAACACGTCTTCACTGGTCAGTGAACACTCAGCTTCTGCTGTCTTCCCTCTCTGCACCGGTTTATATTGGCTCAGCCGATGACATCACAGGTCATGTGACTTGTTGTTGTTGTTTTTGAAATCTCATGATGACTCAGCAAAAAAAATAACTGCCAATTTACGGTTTATATTGGCTCAGCCGATGACATCACAGGTCATGTGACTTGTTGTTGTTTTTGAAATCTCATGATGACTCAGCAAAAAAAATAACTGCCAATTTACGGTTTATATTGGCTCAGCCGATGACATCACAGGTCATGTGACTTGTTGTTGTTTTTGAAATCTCATGATGACTCAG
The DNA here is from genome assembly GCF_905171775.1 of Rana temporaria. Lineage (NCBI taxonomy): Eukaryota > Metazoa > Chordata > Amphibia > Anura > Ranidae > Rana > Rana temporaria. The sequence continues at coordinate 28,024,088 of NC_053490.1, read as the reverse complement.
CAAAAAAAATAACTGCCAATTTACGGTTTATATTGGCTCAGCCGATGTCATCACAGGTCATGTTACTTGTTGTTGTTTTTGAAATCTCATCATGACTCAGCAAAAAAAATAACTGCCAATTTACGGTTTATATTGGCTCAGCCGATGACATCACAGGTCATGTGACTTGTTGTTTTTGAAATCTCATGATGACTCAGCAAAAAAATAACTGCCAATTTACGGTTTATATTGGCTCAGCCGATGACATCACAGGTCATGTTACTTGTTGTTGTTTTTGAAATCTCATGATGACTCAGCAAAGAAAATAACTGCCAATTTACGGTTTATATTGGCTCAGCCGATGACATCACAGGTCATGTGACTTGTTGTTGTTTTTTGAAATCTCATGATGACTCAGCAAAAAAAAATAACTGCCAATTTACGGTTTATATTGGCTCAGCCGATGACATCACATGTCATGTGACTTGTTGTTTTTGAAATCTCATCATGACTCAGCAAAAAAAATAACTGCCAAAAAATAACTGCCAATTTACGGTTTATATTGGCTCAGCCGATGACATCACAGGTCATGTGACTTGTTGTTGTTTTTGAAATCTCATGATGACTCAGCAAAAAAATAACTGCCAATTTACGGTTTATATTGGCTCAGCCGATGACATCACAGGTCATGTGACTTGTTGTTGTTTTTGAAATCTCATGATGACTCGGCAAAAAAAAAACTGCCAATTTACGGTTTATATTGGCTCAGCCGATGACATCACAGGTCATGTGACTTGTTGTTGTTGTTTTTGAAATCTCATGATGACTCAGCAAAAAAAATAACTGCCAATTTAAGGTTTATATTGGCTCAGCCGATGACATCACAGGTCATGTGACTTGTTGTTTTTGAAATCTCATCATGACTCAGCAAAAAAAATAACTGCCAATTTACGGTTTATATTGGCCCAGCCGATGACATCACAGGTCATGTGACTTGTTGTTGTTTTTGAAATCTCATGATGACTCAGCAAAGAAAATAACTGCCAATTTACGGTTTATATTGGCTCAGCCGATGACATCACAGGTCATGTTACTTGTTGTTGTTTTTGAAATCTCATGATGACTCAGCAAAGAAAATACCTGCCAATTTACGGTTTATATTGGCTCAGCCGATGACATCACAGGTCATGTGACTTGTTGTTGTTTTTTGAAATCTCATGATGACTCAGCAAAAAAAATAACTGCCAAAAAATAACTGCCAATTTACGGTTTATATTGGCTCAGCCGATGACATCACAGGTCATGTGACTTGTTGTTTTTGAAATCTCATTATGACTCAGCAAAAAAAATAACTGCCAAAAAATAACTGCCAATTTACGGTTTATATTGGCTCAGCCGATGACATCACAGGTCATGTGACTTGTTGTTGTTGTTTTTGAAATCTCATGATGACTCAGCAAAAAAAATAACTGCCAATTTACAGTTTATATTGGCTCAGCCGATGACATCACAGGTCATGTGACTTGTTGTTTTTGAAATCTCATCATGACTCAGCAAAAAAAATAACTGCCAAAAAATAACTGCCACTTTACGGTTTATATTGGCTCAGCCGATGACATCACAGGTCATGTGACTTGTTGTTTTTGAAATCTCATTATGACTCAGCAAAAAAAATAACTGCCAAAAAATAACTGCCAATTTACGGTTTATATTGGCTCAGCCGATGACATCACAGGTCATGTGACTTGTTGTTGTTTTTGAAATCTCATGATGACTCAGCAAAAAAAAAAACTGCCAATTTACGGTTTATATTGGCTCAGCCGATGACATCACAGGTCATGTGACTTGTTGTTGTTTTTGAAATCTCATCATGACTCAGCAAAAAAAATAACTGCCAATTTACGGTTTATATTGGCTCAGCCGATGTCATCACAGGTCATGTTACTTGTTGTTGTTGTTTTTGAAATCTCATCATGACTCAGCAAAAAAAATAACTGCCAAAAAATAACTGCCAATTTACGGTTTATATTGGCTCAGCCGATGACATCACAGGTCATGTGACTTGTTGTTTTTGAAATCTCATTATGACTCAGCAAAAAAAATAACTGCCAAAAAATAACTGCCAATTTACGGTTTATATTGGCTCAGCCGATGACATCACAGGTCATGTGACTTGTTGTTGTTTTTGAAATCTCATCATGACTCAGCAAAAAAAATAACTGCCAATCTACGGTTTATATTGGCTCAGCCGATGTCATCACAGGTCATGTTACTTGTTGTTGTTGTTTTTGAAATCTCATCATGACTCAGCAAAAAAAATAACTGCCAAAAAATAACTGCCAATTTACGGTTTATATTGGCTCAGCCGATGACATCACAGGTCATGTGACTTGTTGTTTTTGAAATCTCATCATGACTCAGCAAAAAAAATAACTGCCAAAAAATAACTGCCAATTTACGGTTTATATTGGCTCAGCCGATGACATCACAGGTCATGTGACTTGTTGTTGTTTTTGAAATCTCATCATGACTCAGCAAAAAAAATAACTGCCAATTTAAGGTTTATATTGGCTCAGCTGATGACATCACAGGTCATGTGACTTGTTGTTGTTTTTGAAATCTCATGATGACTCAGCAAAAAAAATAACTGGCAATTTACGGTTTATATTGGCTCAGCCGATGACATCACAGGTCATGTGACTTGTTGTTGTTGTTTTTGAAATCTCATGACTCAGAAAAAAAATAACTGCCAATTTACGGTTTATATTGGCTCAGCCGATGACATCACAGGTCATGTGACTTGTTGTTGTTTTTGAAATCTCATCATGACTCAGCAAAAAAAATAACTGCCAATTTACGGTTTATATTGGCTCAGCCGATGTCATCACAGGTCATGTTACTTGTTGCTGTTGTTTTTGAAATCTCATGATGACTCAGCAAAAAAAATAACTGCCAATTTAAGGTTTATATTGGCTCAGCCGATGACATCACAGGTCATGTGACTTGTTGTTTTTGAAATCTCATGATGACTCAGCAAAAAAAATAACTGCCAATTTACGGTTTATATTGGCTCAGCCGATGACATCACAGGTCATGTGACTTGTTGTTTTTGAAATCTCATCATGACTCAGCAAAAAAAATAACTGCCAATTTACGGTTTATATTGGCTCAGCCGATGTCATCACAGGTCATGTTACTTGTTGTTGTTGTTTTTGAAATCTCATCATGACTCAGCAAAAAAAATAACTGCCAAAAAATAACTGCCAATTTACGGTTTATATTGGCTCAGCCGATGACATCACAGGTCATGTGACTTGTTGTTTTTGAAATCTCATTATGACTCAGCAAAAAAAATAACTGCCAAAAAATAACTGCCAATTTACGGTTTATATTGGCTCAGCCGATGACATCACAGGTCATGTGACTTGTTGTTGTTGTTTTTGAAATCTCATGATGACTCAGCAAAAAAAATAACTGCCAATTTACGGTTTATATTGGCTCAGCCGATGACATCACAGGTCATGTGACTTGTTGTTGTTTTTGAAATCTCATGATGACTCAGCAAAAAAAATAACTGCCAATTTAAGGTTTATATTGGCTCAGCCGATGACATCACAGGTCATGTGACTTGTTGTTTTTGAAATCTCATGATGACTCAGCAAAAAAAACTGCCAATTTACGGTTTATATTGGCTCAGCCGATGACATCACAGGTCATGTGACTTGTTGTTTTTGAAATCTCATTATGACTCAGCAAAAAAAATAACTGCCAAAAAATAACTGCCAATTTACGGTTTATATTGGCTCAGCCGATGTCATCACAGGTCATGTTACTTGTTGTTGTTTTTGAAATCTCATCATGACTCAGCAAAAAAAATAACTGCCAAAAAATAACTGCCAATTTACGGTTTATATTGGCTCAGCCGATGACATCACAGGTCATGTGACTTGTTGTTTTTGAAATCTCATTATGACTCAGCAAAAAAAATAACTGCCAAAAAATAACTGCCAATTTACGGTTTATATTGGCTCAGCCGATGACATCACAGGTCATGTGACTTGTTGTTGTTTTTGAAATCTCATGATGACTCAGCAAAAAAAATAACTGCCAATTTAAGGTTTATATTGGCTCAGCCGATGACATCACAGGTCATGTGACTTGTTGTTTTTGAAATCTCATGATGACTCAGCAGAAAAAATAACTGCCAATTTACGGTTTATATTGGCTCAGCCGATGACATCACAGGTCATGTGACTTGTTGTTGTTGTTGTTTTTGAAATCTCATCATGACTCAGCAAAAAAAATAACTGCCAAAAAATAACTGCCAATTTATTGTTTATATTGGCTCAGCCGATGACATCACAGGTCATGTGACTTGTTGTTTTTGAAATCTCATGATGACTCAGCAAAAAAAATAACTGCCAATTTACGGTTTATATTGGCTCAGCCGATGACATCACAGGTCATGTGACTTGTTGTTGTTTTTGAAATCTCATCATGACTCAGCAAAAAAAATAACTGCCAATTTAAGGTTTATATTGGCTCAGCTGATGACATCACAGGTCATGTGACTTGTTGTTGTTTTTGAAATCTCATGATGACTCAGCAAAAAAAATAACTGCCAATTTACGGTTTATATTGGCTCAGCCGATGACATCACAGGTCATGTGACTTGTTGTTGTTGTTTTTGAAATCTCATGATGACTCAGAAAAAAAAATAACTGCCAAAAAATAACTGCCAATTTACGGTTTATATTGGCTCAGCCGATGACATCACAGGTCATGGGACTTGTTGTTTTTGAAATCTCATTATGACTCAGCAAAAAAAATAACTGCCAAAAAATAACTGCCAATTTACGGTTTATATTGGCTCAGCCGATGACATCACAGGTCATGTGACTTGTTGTTGTTGTTTTTGAAATCTCATGATGACTCAGCAAAAAAATAACTGCCAATTTACGGTTTATATTGGCTCAGCCGATGACATCACAGGTCATGTGACTTGTTGTTGTTTTTGAAATCTCATGATGACTCAGCAAAAAAAATAACTGCCAATTTAAGGTTTATATTGGCTCAGCCGATGACATCACAGGTCATGTGACTTGTTGTTTTTGAAATCTCATGATGACTCAGCAAAAAAAATAACTGCCAATTTACGGTTTATATTGGCTCAGCCCATGACATCACAGGTCATGTGACTTGTTGTTGTTTTTGAAATCTCATCATGACTCAGCAAAAAAAATAACTGCCAATTTACGGTTTATATTGGCTCAGCCGATGTCATCACAGGTCATGTTACTTGTTGTTGTTGTTTTTGAAATCTCATCATGACTCAGCAAAAAAAATAACTGCCAAAAAATAACTGCCAATTTACGGTTTATATTGGCTCAGCCGATGACATCACAGGTCATGTGACTTGTTGTTTTTGAAATCTCATTATGACTCAGCAAAAAAAATAACTGCCAAAAAATAACTGCCAATTTACGGTTTATATTGGCTCAGCCAATGACATCACAGGTCATGTGACTTGTTGTTGTTGTTTTTGAAATCTCATGATGACTCAGCAAAAAAAATAACTGCCAATTTACGGTTTATATTGGCTCAGCCGATGACATCACAGGTCATGTGACTTGTTGTTGTTTTTGAAATCTCATGATGACTCAGCAAAAAAAATAACTGCCAATTTAAGGTTTATATTGGCTCAGCCGATGACATCACAGGTCATGTGACTTGTTGTTTTTGAAATCTCATGATGACTCAGCAAAAAAAATAACTGCCAATTTACGGTTTATATTGGCTCAGCCGATGACATCACAGGTCATGTGACTTGTTGTTGTTTTTGAAATCTCATGATGACTCAGCAAAAAAAATAACTGCCAATTTACGGTTTATATTGGCTCAGCCGATGACATCACAGGTCATGTGACTTGTTGTTGTTTTTGAAATCTCATCATGACTCAGCAAAAAAAATAACTGCCAATTTACGGTTTATATTGGCTCAGCCGATGACATCACAGGTCATGTGACTTGTTGTTGTTGTTTTTGAAATCTCATGATGACTCAACAAAAAAAATAACTGCCAATTTAAGGTTTATATTGGCTCAGCCGATGACATCACAGGTCATGTGACTTGTTGTTGTTTTTGAAATCTCATGATGACTCAGCAAAAAAATAACTGCCAATTTACGGTTTATATTGGCTCAGCCGATGACATCACAGGTCATGTGACTTGTTGTTGTTTTTGAAATCTCATGATGACTCAGCAAAAAAAATAACTGCCAATTTACGGTTTATATTGGCTCAGCCGATGACATCACAGGTCATGTGACTTGTTGTTGTTTTTGAAATCTCATCATGACTCAGCAAAAAAAATAACTGCCAATTTACGGTTTATATTGGCTCAGCCGATGTCATCACAGGTCATGTTACTTGTTGTTGTTGTTTTTGAAATCTCATCATGACTCAGAAAAAAAAATAACTGCCAATTTACGGTTTATATTGGCTCAGCCGATGGCATCACAGGTCATGTTACTTGTTGTTGTTGTTTTTGAAATCTCATGATGACTCAGCAAAGAAAATAACTGCCAATTTACGGTTTATATTGGCTCAGCCGATGACATCACAGGTCATGTGACTTGTTGTTTTTTGAAATCTCATGATGACTCAGCAAAAAAAATAACTGCCAATTTACGGTTTATATTGGCTCAGCCGATGACATCACAGGTCATGTGACTTGTTGTTTTTGAAATCTCATCATGACTCGGCAAAAAAAATAACTGCCAAAAAATAACTGCCAATTTACGGTTTATATTGGCTCAGCCGATGACATCACAGGTCATGTGACTTGTTGTTGTTTTTGAAATCTCATGATGACTCAGCAAAAAAAATAACTGCCAATTTACGGTTTATATTGGCTCAGCCGATGACATCACAGGTCATGTGACTTGTTGTTGTTTTTGAAATCTCATGATGACTCAACAAAAAAAATAACTGCCAATTTAAGGTTTATATTGGCTCAGCCGATGACATCACAGGTCATGTGACTTGTTGTTTTTGAAATCTCATGATGACTCAGCAAAAAAAATAACTGCCAATTTACGGTTTATATTGGCTCAGCCGATGACATCACAGGTCATGTGACTTGTTGTTGTTGTTTTTGAAATCTCATGATGACTCAGCAAAAAAATAACTGCCAATTTACGGTTTATATTGGCTCAGCCGATGACATCACAGGTCATGTTACTTGTTGTTGTTTTTGAAATCTCATGATGACTCAGCAAAGAAAATAACTGCCAATTTACGGTTTATATTGGCTCAGCCGATGACATCACAGGTCATGTGACTTGTTGTTGTTTTTTGAAATCTCATGATGACTCAGCAAAAAAAATAACTGCCAATTTACGGTTTATATTGGCTCAGCCGATGACATCACAGGTCATGTGACTTGTTGTTTTTGAAATCTCATGATGACTCAGCAAAAAAAATAACTGCCAAAAAATAACTGCCAATTTACGGTTTATATTGGCTCAGCCGATGACATCACAGGTCATGTGACTTGTTGTTTTTGAAATCTCATTATGACTCAGCAAAAAAAATAACTGCCAAAAAATAACTGCCAATTTACGGTTTATATTGGCTCAGCCGATGACATCACAGGTCATGTGACTTGTTGTTGTTTTTGAAATCTCATGATGACTCAGCAAAAAAAATAACTGCCAATTTACAGTTTATATTGGCTCAGCCGATGACATCACAGGTCATGTGACTTGTTGTTTTTGAAATCTCATGATGACTCAGCAAAAAAAATAACTGCCAATTTAAGGTTTATATTGGCTCAGCCGATGACATCACAGGTCATGTGACTTGTTGTTTTTGAAATCTCATGATGACTCAGCAAAAAAAATAACTGCCAATTTACGGTTTATATTGGCTCAGCCGATGACATCACAGGTCATGTGACTTGTTGTTGTTGTTTTTGAAATCTCATGATGACTCAGCAAAAAAAATAACTGCCAATTTAAGGTTTATATTGGCTCAGCTGATGACATCACAGGTCATGTGACTTGTTGTTGTTTTTGAAATCTCATGATGACTCAGCAAAAAAACATAACTGCCAATTTACAGTTTATATTGGCTCAGCCGATGACATCACAGGTCATGTGACTTGTTGTTTTTGAAATCTCATGATGACTCAGCAAAAAAAAATAACTGCCAATTTACGGTTTATATTGGCTCAGCCGATGACATCACAGGTAATGTGACTTGTTGTTTTAGAAATCTCATCATGACTCAGCAAAAAAAATAACTGCCAAAAAATAACTGCCAATTTACGGTTTATATTGGCTCAGCCGATGACATCACAGGTAATGTGACTTGTTGTTTTTGAAATCTCATCATGATTCAGCAAAAAAAATAACTGCCAAAAAATAACTGCCAATTTACGGTTTATATTGGCTCAGCCGATGACATCACAGGTAATGTGACTTGTTGTTTTTGAAATCTCATCATGACTCAGCAAAAAAAATAACTGCCAAAAAATAACTGCCAATTTACGGTTTATATTGGCTCAGCCGATGACATCACAGGTAATGTGACTTGTTGTTTTTGAAATCTCATCATGACTCAGCAAAAAAAATAACTGCCAAAAAATAACTGCCAATTTACGGTTTATATTGGCTCAGCCGATGACATCACAGGTCATGTGACTTGTTGTTGTTTTTGAAATCTCATCATGACTCAGCAAAAAAAATAACTGCCAATTTACGGTTTATATTGGCTCAGCCGATGACATCACAGGTCATGTGACTTGTTGTTTTTGAAATCTCATCATGACTCAGCAAAAAAATAACTGCCAATTTACGGTTTATATTGGCTCAGCCGATGACATCACAGGTCATGTGATTTGTTGTTGTTGTTGTTTTTGAAATCTCATCATGACTCAGCAAAAAAAATAACTGCCAAAAAATAACTGCCAATTTATTGTTTATATTGGCTCAGCCGATGACATCACAGGTTATGTGACTTGTTGTTGTTGTTTTTGAAATCTCATCATGACTCAGCAAAAAAAATAACTGCCAAAAAATAACTGCCAATTTACGGTTTATATTGGCTCAGCCGATGACATCACAGGTCATGTGACTTGTTGTTGTTGTTTTTGAAATCTCATGATGACTCAGCAAAAAAAAAAACTGCCAGCTTACGGTTTATATTGGCTCAGCCGATGACATCACAGGTCATGTTACTTGTTGTTGTTGTTTTTGAAATCTCATCATGACTCAGCAAAAAAAATAACTGCCAATTTACGGTTTATATTGGATCAGCCGATGACATCACAGGTCATGTGACTTGTTGTTGTTTTTGAAATCTCATGATGACTCAGCAAAAAAAATAACTGCCAATTTACGGTTTATATTGGCTCAGCCGATGACATCACAGGTCATGTGACTTGTTGTTGTTTTTGAAATCTCATCATGACTCAGCAAAAAAAATAACTGCCAATTTACGGTTTATATTGGCTCAGCCGATGTCATCACAGGTCATGTTACTTGTTGTTGTTGTTTTTGAAATCTCATCATGACTCAGCAAAAAAAATAACTGCCAAAAAATAACTGCCAATTTACGGTTTATATTGGCTCAGCCGATGACATCACAGGTCATGTGACTTGTTGTTTTTGAAATCTCATTATGACTCAGCAAAAAAAATAACTGCCAAAAAATAACTGCCAATTTACGGTTTATATTGGCTCAGCCGATGACATCACAGGTCATGTGACTTGTTGTTGTTGTTTTTGAAATCTCATGATGACTCAACAAAAAAAATAACTGCCAATTTAAGGTTTATATTGGCTCAGCCGATGACATCACAGGTCATGTGACTTGTTGTTTTTGAAATCTCATGATGACTCAGCAAAAAAAATAACTGCCAATTTACGGTTTATATTTGCTCAGCCGATGACATCACAGGTCATGTGACTTGTTGTTGTTGTTTTTGAAATCTCATGATGACTCAGCAAAAAAATAACTGCCAATTTACGGTTTATATTGGCTCAGCCGATGACATCACAGGTCATGTGACTTGTTGTTGTTTTTGAAATCTCATGATGACTCAGCAAAAAAAATAACTGCCAATTTACGGTTTATATTGGCTCAGCCGATGACATCACAGGTCATGTGACTTGTTGTTGTTGTTTTTGAAATCTCATGATGACTCAGAAAAAAAAAATAACTGCCAATTTACGGTTTATATTGGCTCAGCCGATGACATCACAGGTCATGTGACTTGTTGTTGTTTTTGAAATCTCATGACTCAGCAAAAAAAATAACTGCCAATTTACGGTTTATATTGGCTCAGCCGATGACATCACAGGTCATGTGACTTGTTGTTGTTTTTGAAATCTCATCATGACTCAGCAAAAAAAATAACTGCCAATTTACGGTTTATATTGGCTCAGCCGATGGCATCACAGGTCATGTTACTTGTTGTTGTTGTTTTTGAAATCTCATCATGACTCAGAAAAAAAAATAACTGCCAATTTACGGTTTATATTGGCTCAGCCGATGGCATCACAGGTCATGTTACTTGTTGTTGTTGTTTTTGAAATCTCATGATGACTCAGCAAAGAAAATAACTGCCAATTTACGGTTTATATTGGCTCAGCCGATGACATCACAGGTCATGTGACTTGTTGTTGTTTTTTGAAATCTCATCATGACTCAGCAAAAAAAATAACTGCCAAAAAATAACTGCCAATTTACGGTTTATATTGGCTCAGCCGATGACATCACAGGTCATGTGACTTGTTGTTGTTGTTTTTGAAATCTCATGATGACAGCAAAAAAAATAACTGCCAATTTACGGTTTATATTGGCTCAGCCGATGACATCACAGGTCATGTTACTTGTTGTTGTTGTTTTTGAAATCTCATGATGACTCAGCAAAGAAAATAACTGCCAATTTACGGTTTATATTGGCTCAGCCGATGACATCACAGGTCATGTGACTTGTTGTTGTTTTTGAAATCTCATGATGACTCAGCAAAAAAAATAACTGCCAAAAAATAACTGCCAATTTACGGTTTATATTGGTTCAGCCGATGACATCACAGGTCATGTGACTTGTTGTTTTTGAAATCTCATTATGACTCAGCAAAAAAAATAACTGCCAAAAAATAACTGCCAATTTACGGTTTATATTGGCTCAGCCGATGACATCACAGGTCATGTGACTTGTTGTTGTTGTTTTTGAAATCTCATGATGACTCAGCAAAAAAAATAACTGCCAATTTACAGTTTATATTGGCTCAGCCGATGACATCACAGGTCATGTGACTTGTTGTTTTTGAAATCTCATCATGACTCAGCAAAAAAAATAACTGCCAAAAAATAACTGCCAATTTACGGTTTATATTGGCTCAGCCGATGACATCACAGGTCATGTGACTTGTTGTTTTTGAAATCTCATGATGACTCAGCAAAAAAAATAACTGCCAATTTACGGTTTATATTGGCTCAGCCGATGACATCACAGGTCATGTGACTTGTTGTTGTTTTTGAAATCTCATGATGACTCAGCAAAGAAATTAACTGCCAATTTACGGTTTATATTGGCTCAGCCGATGACATCACAGGTCATGTGACTTGTTGTTGTTGTTTTTGAAATCTCATGATGACTCAGCAAAAAAAATAACTGCCAATTTACGGTTTATATTGGCTCAGCCGATGACATCACAGGTCATTTTTTTTTTTTTTTTTTTTTCTTTTATTTATTTTTTTTTTCTTTTTTTATTCACGTCAGACTCTGCTCACATATAGCCGAGAGGCTAGCTCACGGTTCGCCCGCCCTTAGCATCTCTCTTGCGGCTTCGCATCATTCGTGGGTTTGTTTTTTTTCTTTTTTTTTTTTGTGTTTTTTCTTTCTTTTTTTTTTGATATTACGGATTTAACATTTTTAAACTGTTAGGTTGGTGTTTTCCCGCTTGACGAATCTAACTACATTAGCATATCGTTATTATTCCCCCCCTTTTCCTCCCCCCCTTTTCCTTCCCCCCCCCCCGGATCTGTGTGCCATGCAATCTTCTTTGTGGTTTTTCATCTTTCTGCTTCTGTCGTTCCCTGGACGAACTTTTCTGTGGATTTGAACACTTTCCACTTTTCCCAAACCATCCTGTTTCTGTCCTCTTCTCCTAACTCTCTGCAGGCAAGATACTCCATCTCTTCTATATATTCCACCCTTTCTATCCACTCTTTAATTGATGGCCTCTTTGGGTGTAACCAATTTTTGGGGATCAGAGCCTTAGCTGCGTTTAACAACACTGGGACCAGAGTTGTTCCATATTGTTTTTTGGTTTTTTCAGTTCCGTGAAACAAACAGGTCAGCTCAGCCGATGACATCACAGGTCATGTGACTTGTTGTTGTTGTTTTTGAAATCTCATGATGACTCAGAAAAAAAAATAACTGCCAATTTACGGTTTATATTGGCTCAGCCGATGACATCACAGGTCATGTGACTTGTTGTTGTTTTTGAAATCTCATCATGACTCAGCAAAAAAAATAACTGCCAATTTACGGTTTATATTGGCTCAGCCGATGTCATCACAGGTCATGTTACTTGTTGTTGTTGTTTTTGAAATCTCATCATGACTCAGAAAAAAAAATAACTGCCAATTTACGGTTTATATTGGCTCAGCCGATGGCATCACAGGTCATGTTACTTGTTGTTGTTGTTTTTGAAATCTCATGATGACTCAGCAAAGAAAATAACTGCCAATTTACGGTTTATATTGGCTCAGCCGATGACATCACAGGTCATGTGACTTGTTGTTGTTTTTTTAAATCTCATGATGACTCAGCAAAAAAAATAACTGCCAATTTACGGTTTATATTGGCTCAGCCGATGACATCACAGGTCATGTGACTTGTTGTTTTTGAAATCTCATGATGACTCAGCAAAAAAAATAACTGCCAAAAAATAACTGCCAATTTACGGTTTATATTGGTTCAGCCGATGACATCACAGGTCATGTGACTTGTTGTTTTTGAAATCTCATTATGACTCAGCAAAAAAAATAACTGCCAAAAAATAACTGCCAATTTACGGTTTATATTGGCTCAGCCGATGACATCACAGGTCATGTGACTTGTTGTTGTTGTTTTTGAAATCTCATGATGACTCAGCAAAAAAAAATAACTGCCAATTTACAGTTTATATTGGCTCAGCCGATGACATCACAGGTCATGTGACTTGTTGTTTTTGAAATCTCATCATGACTCAGCAAAAAAAACTGCCAAAAAATAACTGCCAATTTACGGTTTATATTGGCTCAGCCGATGACATCACAGGTCATGTGACTTGTTGTTTTTGAAATCTCATTATGACTCAGCAAAAAAAATAACTGCCAATTTACGGTTTATATTGGCTCAGCCGATGACATCACAGGTCATGTGACTTGTTGTTGTTGTTTTTGAAATCTCATGATGACTCAGCAAAGAAATTAACTGCCAATTTACGGTTTATATTGGCTCAGCCGATGACATCACAGGTCATGTGACTTGTTGTTGTTGTTTTTGAAATCTCATGATGACTCAGCAAAAAAAATAACTGCCAATTTACGGTTTATATTGGCTCAGCCGATGACATCACAGGTCATGTGACTTGTTGTTGTTGTTTTTGAAATCTCATGATGACTCAGCAAAAAAAATAACTGCCAATTTAAGGTTTATATTGGCTCAGCTGATGACATCACAGGTCATGTGACTTGTTGTTGTTTTTGAAATCTCATGATGACTCAGCAAAAAAAATAACTGCCAAAAAATAACTGCCAATTTACGGTTTATATTGGCTCATCCGATGACATCACAGGTCATGTGACTTGTTGTTTTTGAAATCTCATGATGACTCAGCAAAAAAAATAACTGCCAATTTACGGTTTATATTGGCTCAGCCGATGACATCACAGGTCATGTGACTTGTTGTTGTTGTTTTTGAAATCTCATGATGACTCAGCAAAAAAAATAACTGCCAATTTACAGTTTATATTGGCTCAGCCGATGACATCACAGGTCATGTGACTTGTTGTTTTTGAAATCTCATGACTCAGCAAAAAAAATAACTGCCAATTTACGGTTTATATTGGCTCAGCCGATGACATCACAGGTCATGTGACTTGTTGTTGTTTTTGAAATCTCATCATGACTCAGCAAAAAAAATAACTGCCAATTTACGGTTTATATTGGCTCAGCCGATGGCATCACAGGTCATGTTACTTGTTGTTGTTTTTGAAATCTCATCATGACTCAGAAAAAAAAATAACTGCCAATTTACGGTTTATATTGGCTCAGCCGATGGCATCACAGGTCATGTTACTTGTTGTTGTTGTTTTTGAAATCTCATGATGACTCAGCAAAGAAAATAACTGCCAATTTACGGTTTATATTGGCTCAGCCGATGACATCACAGGTCATGTGACTTGTTGTTGTTTTTTGAAATCTCATCATGACTCAGCAAAAAAAATAACTGCCAAAAAATAACTGCCAATTTACGGTTTATATTGGCTCAGCCGATGACATCACAGGTCATGTGACTTGTTGTTGTTGTTTTTGAAATCTCATGATGACTCAGCAAAAAAAATAACTGCCAATTTACGGTTTATATTGGCTCAGCCGATGACATCACAGGTCATGTTACTTGTTGTTGTTGTTTTTGAAATCTCATGATGACTCAGCAAAGAAAATAACTGCCAATTTACGGTTTATATTGGCTCAGCCGATGACATCACAGGTCATGTGACTTGTTGTTGTTTTTTGAAATCTCATGATGACTCAGCAAAAAAAATAACTGCCAAAAAATAACTGCCAATTTACGGTTTATATTGGTTCAGCCGATGACATCACAGGTCATGTGACTTGTTGTTTTTGAAATCTCATTATGACTCAGCAAAAAAAATAACTGCCAAAAAATAACTGCCAATTTACGGTTTATATTGGCTCAGCCGATGACATCACAGGTCATGTGACTTGTTGTTGTTGTTTTTGAAATCTCATGATGACTCAGCAAAAAAAATAACTGCCAATTTACAGTTTATATTGGCTCAGCCGATGACATCACAGGTCATGTGACTTGTTGTTTTTGAAATCTCATCATGACTCAGCAAAAAAAATAACTGCCAAAAAATAACTGCCAATTTACGGTTTATATTGGCTCAGCCGATGACACCACAGGTCATGTGACTTGTTGTTTTTGAAATCTCATTATGACTCAGCAAAAAAAATAACTGCCAAAAAATAACTGCCAATTTACGGTTTATATTGGCTCAGCCGATGACATCACAGGTCATGTGACTTGTTGTTTTTGAAATCTCATGATGACTCAGCAAAAAAAATAACTGCCAATTTACGGTTTATATTGGCTCAGCCGATGACATCACAGGTCATGTGACTTGTTGTTGTTGTTTTTGAAATCTCATGATGACTCAGCAAAGAAATTAACTGCCAATTTACGGTTTATATTGGCTCAGCCGATGACATCACAGGTCATGTGACTTGTTGTTGTTGTTTTTGAAATCTCATGATGACTCAGCAAAAAAAATAACTGCCAATTTATGGTTTATATTGGCTCAGCCGATGACATCACAGGTCATGTTACTTGTTGTTGTTGTTTTTGAAATCTCATGATGACTCAGCAAAGAAAATAACTGCCAATTTACGGTTTATATTGGCTCAGCCGATGACATCACAGGTCATGTGACTTGTTGTTGTTTTTTGAAATCTCATGATGACTCAGCAAAAAAATAACTGCCAATTTACGGTTTATATTGGCTCAGCCGATGACATCACAGGTCATGTGACTTGTTGTTTTTGAAATCTCATGATGACTCAGCAAAAAAAATAACTGCCAAAAATAACTGCCAATTTACGGTTTATATTGGCTCAGCCGATGACATCACAGGTCATGTGACTTGTTGTTTTTGAAATCTCATTATGACTCAGCAAAAAAAATAACTGCCAAAAAATAACTGCCAATTTACGGTTTATATTGGCTCAGCCGATGACATCACAGGTCATGTGACTTGTTGTTGTTTTTTTTAAAATCTCATGAT